>NC_056731.1:1455691908-1455974408 GCF_019279795.1 Protopterus annectens | reverse complement strand
AATTAAATTCAATTAATTTTGCAACTTGTTTCTTTTTTTTTATCCTACAGATTAAAAAGATCAACAGGAACTTTCCCGTAAATCAACAGGTAGGAGAGTATCTCTTTGTTGTAAGTTCACAACACTTTGTATTTGCTGCGGAAATGAAAAAAAATTACTACAGGGCTTTTAAGAAGTGCTCATATGTCATTTATGATCACAGTGAATATAATTTAAGCTAAAAAAAATCTATTATGTGCCTTGTATTATATTAACTGAAAACAGAAAGTAAGTATACAAGTGTAACATTACAGCTCACAAAGTAAAATAACTGACTAAAGTAAAATAAAAAAGGATACATATAAGGAAAGGATCAAAGAAAAATATTGTTGGTAAATGGATTTCATATAAGCATAGGCTCATGACAACCACACTGTCTTCTTATCAGTACAGTTATCTATACTTTATCATAAGTATTATTGTATCTATTTTGGGATATGTTACTACAGTTTAAACAAAGTAAAATCTAACTCTGTTCCTCTTGGGCCTGTTAGCTAGAGACTTCTTTTATTTTTGTGAAACACTCATTCAAAGTCTGAGCTGATGGCAAATTTTAACAACTTGGGCTTAAAGGAATTAGCTTCAGATTATCATTCAGTATTGAGGTTGGAGAAGATGTTAATTTGTCAGGATTCAAAGTAAAAATAAAAGGAGCAATTGAGTTAAAAGGTATTAGTCCAAATTATTGAATGGGGGTTCATCAAGACTAGCTGAAAATAAGTTGAATTATAGTGCATGAGAATATTGTTCTTTGCAATTTCCATTTGCAAACTTTCACAATTTTAAGGTATGTGACTAAATGGTTTGCAGAGCTTCTCCTTGTGTCCATGTACAACTTTACTGATTGAACCAGGAACATAGCTCCAGGTACATTGTAGGTAACAAATCTATTCTCACATATATAAATAAAACAAACAGATAAATGTTATTTTTAAGTGTAGATTAGACAATGTGGAAGTAGAGTTGTGAGACTATTAATGGATGAGTTGCATTCTATCTCTGTTCAATGTAGTGTTCTCTGTAAGGGGAAATTTGTCATTTGGGCAGATTATGTCATATCATGACTCATTGTACAGAGCAATTCATAACACAGACTGGAAACACAAAGACACTGGAATACAGTTCTGATATAATACATTTTATTGAACCAACATAAGTTTTGCAATTACTCAAGCTTTCAAGCTGGTGTGAACCCTTTACCAGGAGTTATTAAGTTATTGATGTTAACATGCTTAGATACCCTTTTGTGCCTAGAAATGGATGAGCATCATTTAAGGACATTTCTTTACACCTTTGGAAAGAAAAACAATCGAGAGATTAAGTTAATTGAATTGATCAGTCTGACAGTCAGTGGTTTAAACCTAGATATTGGTTGCTTGAGACATAATGGCACATATTTTCTCCCTTTTGAACAACTAACAGTGGATATAAGTAAGGTATATGGAAAAAAAGTTATTTTTGTTCTTTTCCAGGTAATATTTGACAAATAATAACACCAATGGGCCTTTTCAATCCATTTCATGCCACACAAAGTAGTGAAATAGCTTTGACTAGAGATGTAGTGACCTCCCTCTTTTGGGAGATCAGAGTCACTTTCCCTTTTTATCCTTCCAGATCTCTCATCAGCATTTCATACAGTGAAACATTCAGTCTTACTCAGAGCCAGATACAGCACTAGATGACCTAGGCAGCTGCCTAGGGCCTGTGTTGTCTGGGGGGGCATGCTGGGGGGGGGCAATAAATAATAAATTATTTTCCATAAAAGGAAGCAAGCCCAAAGAGGTAATCAAAACACAGCAGGGCTTGAGGACCTCACTGTAGAATTTCTGCAAGACCATTGGAGGGTTTTAGGACCTTGTGGGAGATTTCTGCCATAGAAACCTCAGCACTAGGACACTGTCCTAGTGTAAACTGCAAATGGAGCAGGATGGAATGACTTGATTCAGGAGTGGGATACAGTGAGTGTAGCAAGCCATCTGTGTGAACAGCAGACATACAGGGAAAATGTCTAGATATACATTTGGATATCAGTGAGCTGAAATGGCAGCTGCGTTTGAATGCTGTGGAGTATCCAGGAATTAATGAAATGACTAGCACAGCTAGTATTTTAAAGTTAAAAAGTATTTCAGGATAGTGTTTTAATTCATACATACAGTACATTTTCAGCATGCATAGGTTGAGTTTATATTATGTTTTACCTTGTATGTTTTAAAGCTTTCTATTAAATTAAACAGTTAAGCATGATTAATTGGGGTGGGGTACACATAAAAATGGCTGGGATGTTACATTCATTTGTTCTGATGAAGTCCCTTGCAGTTGGGAAAGAAAGCACTTAACTTGTGAAATATTGTTGAACGTGTGGTTTTTGAACTATTAAAGTGGTGTATTTCTACATTGTGCCTGCTTGTTCCATTTGCTGGTTTATTTCTTCAATTTGTTGTTGTTGCAAAGAGGTACTGAACAGCAACACAGGCAGACTTTGGGAACAGGAATTTGATTTAACAGCATCAGCACAGACCGACTTGATTCAGGAGCAGGAAACAGTGAGTGCAGCAGTGTTGACTGAATTGCTTTAACAGCTTTGTGTGTGTGTACGTGCAAGTACTTAAACCTCCACACTGACTGCCAGGTCTCCTTTAATGTGCTTTTGTCTAATACTGTCTCAGTGTCAGTCATAAAGTTTCAAAGTTATGTTATTCAATGTGAGTGGTACAACAGGTTGCAAACTTGCCTTTGGTAGAGAAATCTGTGGTTTCTCTTCACCACTAGGTAGATTGACAGCTGACACTACACATGCTACTTATCTGTTTGTTAGTCATTCCTTATTGCAAATCACCAGCACATTTTTATGCAACATAGGAAATTTATCCTTCAAGGACAGCAGACACTGAATTTGTAGTTGAAGCACTGAAATGCAAAGTTGTTTGCCAACAGCAACCTCTTCCTTAGTTGACAGCTTTCTTTAATGTGGAATTATTCAGATGAATTTTATTTCTGCAGATATTATGCATATTTAATGTTCTTGATGGATTATAATGACAGCAGTTTGAGTGGCCCTTTATGGTTGCAATGTTCTGAAATAGTTAACCTTGTCATTATTGGTTCATATTTGCTTCACTGCTTACAGAAAAAATAATGTTAAAAACTACAAATTTAAAACACACTCTAACAAGTAGTGTTGTATTAAAGAATAAGGAAAGTGGATCAAAGAACACATGCATTTATGTATTGACCTAAAATGTGTGCAAGGGGCCCATGCTTTGAAAACATCCCAGAGGTACATTTACTCTGCAACTGGCCAAATGCATTTTCTGTGAATATGTATTTCAATGCTGTTTCAATGAATGTGAGTTTCAAGGTCAGAGAAGTTTACTGCTGCTCATGCTAAGTCTGTTTTTATTGTGACACTATATTGTTTTGTTTAGCAAATGGCAATCAGTGTTTGTGCTATAACATTTGGAATAAAAGTTTTAAATTAAATCCAAATATCTGTATTCATTGTAGAAGTAAAGAAGAATAGAGTATGCACACTGACAGACTTGAACAGAGTTTTATGGTAAACTAGGAGAGGGCAAGTAAGGGACACTGGAACGGCTGCTGGGCAGTGATCTTGGGGGATGGGGCAGGGTGACCTTTATCCATTATCCTGCCTAGGACCCCATTTCACCATGATCTGGCTCTGATATTGGGCACAGGCTGGGGTACTATTGCAAAATCACTTCTATCTTGTTAGACTGGTTTTCATCCTATCTGTACAGATGTAGATAGAGGGTGGTATCTGGAGTTAACTCCCCTACAGTCTACCCTGTTGATTATGGAATCCTGCAGGGTGTAATCCAGTACCCTTTATTTTTCACTGTCTATATGGTTCCTTTAGAAGACATCATACATGCACGGGGCTTGCATTACCATTGCTATGCTGATGTTATGTTGCCCCCCCATCTGTGCCAGGTCTTACCCAAATATCACACAACTAGCAATTTATTTCCTAGGAGATGATTGAAAAATAACTTAAACTGAACACCACTAAGCCTGCTGATATGTTCACTCTACTCTCAGGAATATGCCAGCACAGGTCTTTTCTCCCAATATCATTTTGAAGGGACAAACTTCAGACAAACTTCAGACATCAAAGGACCAGCTTTCAGCTGTTGTCAAGTTCTTTTACTTCTGCTTGAGAAACATGTTCTCCGCTTGCACCTCACCCCATCTGCTGACTTCCCTTTGATGGCCCACGCTGTTGTTTTCTCTCTGGTAGGCTACTGTATCACGTTTTACCTAGGGCTTCCAGCTTCAGAAGTGGACAACTAGGGGACTGGACAGAATTATGTTGCCCATGCCTCCAGGAATTTTACATTGCTACAGAACTGTACAACTAAAGAATGTGGTGCAAAAAGCAGGAAAAATTGTGAATGACATTTGTTCAGTTTTATTCTATAAGCATTTCCATTTCTTAAACAAATTAAAGCATGATTAAAATACAATGCAATACCACTTGAAGTGCAAATAATCACATTATATAGCAAAAGGCACCCACTGCTTCTTTATTTCTGATTGTTGCACCCCATTTGTCAAGTGTACTGTTTTGCTATAATAAGGTTTTTCAACTGAAGCTTATTTTTCAGGAGTGACATTATTTGTAGAATAGGGTTTAAGAACCTAAATAGTATGCTGGGTCTGCATGACCTGCATTTACTATGAACAAGTGAGTCATCTTTAAAGGTCTACTTGTGGTTTACATTGCCATACATGGCTTGGATTGCACTTATCATTAGGACCCCCCATGCTGGTATTTTCTCTTCAGTTTCCTGTGTTCTGCCTCCCAGTGGCTATTTGTAATTCTAGCAATGTGTGTCAAATCCTTCAGGTTCATTCATTTACCAGGGTCCATACATTTTAAATCTCCTACCAGGTTTCATGAGAACGTCTCTAACTCTGAACATAGTTAAATATATCCCGAAGACCCAGTTATCCGAGTTGGTATTCAGTTAACTTATTTCACCAGCAACTGTACTGCATTATTTTTACAACGCCTGTTTTAGCTTTATGTTGCTTGTCTTTTTTCCCTTTTCAGCTTATGAGCGCATTTTTAAATGCATTTCATGTTACTCATTTTATTCAAATGTGTCCAGTGCTTATGCATAGGCACATAAATGAACTTGAAATTGATGAAGTATAACTAGCATATCTAGAAACTACAACACTGTATCATGGGAGGGGTTAGATTCTCCAAAATTGTCAAGATGTCTTATAGTGGAGACATGCTCTTTTATGATACTGGATCAGTGAAATGGCAGTTCATACTCTTGCCCATATGCTCTCCAAGTGTTACTAAATGTTTTTGGGTTGCTGCTTAAGCAAGTAGCAGTTATACTGTATAGTATATATGTTCCATGCACATTGATGACATGTGCTTAAGCAGTTTGTAAATGATATACATTATTCCAGAATGCATGACTGAACAATGAAATAGAGGGGTTTGTCAAAACTGTCTCCAGTAAAGCATACGCTAAGCTGCTCTGGAGAGAAAAAAATAAGAATTGTATTTTGATCTGTCTCCCAATATGTAGTAGACCTTTATAGTTACAATACACACAGATGAACCTTATGTTTACCACAGAAAATTCTTTATGAAGTCTTCAACATCATTTTAATGGATACTAAATCAAGAAGGAAAATTTCAAGCCCCAAATTATGCTTGTGAAATAATATACGGTGGGATAATTTTCATTCTGAAAGACTAACATAATACTGATGGTGTTTCATTTTGTTTAAACAACGTATACTGAAGCACATGTAACTTTTTATTGACTGTATTTGTTTGCTACTTTCAAGCAGGGACAGAAAAAAGTTGTATTTGAAGAGAGTCACCTGAGGGTTTTCGTTTTCTACTAAATTTAAAACTTTGTTGTATACTTGTTTGCAAATATCTGGAGAGTTGCAAATGATGATTTAGATAATATATCAAAAATATGGCCATGAATTAACATACTTAATAGCATAATTAATATGGCAGTAAAATCTGCAAAGATTGTGGTGACCATGTCTAGGAGTATATTACCTTCATCATTTGTATAGAGGCAGAGAGGGGGAGAGACAGTGTGCATTGTTGATATAAAGGCATTAAATGTATATAAATATTAAGCTGGTATAGCTTAAAACAGATGATTTGGTCAGCCACAGAGTTTTTAAGGAGATGGGTAAGTGAAGCAGTGGTAAACTGTTCTGTTTATTCTGTGATGCATCATCTGTAGTTTATGGTGACAGGGTGAGTCGGAATGCAAAAACTGAGATGGCAAATTTTATTTCATGCCTACAATGCACCTGGTTTGAAGGTGGTTCTTAATTAATTTACAGGTTTTAAACTGTATTCAGGAAATTCAATGAATTTGCAATAAGTGTTATTAATTTGTTTTATTTATTGTTATAAAGTCATGTGGACTTAGGAGTGTATTTAATGGGATTTTTTTTAAGTATTGTTCTGATGAAGACCATAGAGGTTGTACATGTTTAACTGTTATTAAAGGATTTCATTTTAGAACCTTGTTGTTGGTAGAGTTTTTTGTTGAATTTTTGTTTAGTTTAACCATTACGCATGAGAGATTCTAGTCCTTTTTTTGTATAGTGCTACTATGACATTCTTAGATCTGGATGTCATGCCCTTACTTATAAGATGAAGCCATATACAAGGATTTTCTCACTACCGGACACATGGTGGTCAAAGTTCAGATTACTGTCTATTTGAGTACCCAGATCTGTCACCAATGGGTCCACTATTAGAGGCTGCTATCAATGTTGTAAAAGGGAGGATTTGACTTAATGGTTAAGGTCATTATCTCACAGATACAGAGTCCAGTGTTTGATTCTGACCTCTTGTTTTTGGTTAAACTTATAATAGTCTGCAGATCGATAGCCTAGTATTTACCTGTGAACCTATGAACCTATGATAATGATGAATGGACCACTGTGCATAAGGCAGATACTAAGTTAGTTCACGTATTCAACCAAATACTAGACAGACTAGACTTCAGGCCAAATTAAGTACCAATAATATGATACTTAAAAGCAACTATTATCAGAAAAGTCCAAGAGCATAGCAAATTTAACCAGAAATATATTCATCTAGCTGCTGTCTCTTCTAGTGTTACACAGTCATGGAATTCAAGAGTCCCTGGAGCACTAAAAACCACAACCACATAAGGAACCCATGAGACTGGAAGGCATGTGACTCATCACCTTTCGGTATAATAATGCCATATCAAAATTTAACAGACCTACATGGAGAGTCATATAAAAGAGAATTATATGATGCTAATTTTGCTCAAGACCATTCCTGACTCATCAAAAAGACTGTCAGTAGCTGATAGATATTTCACTATATTTCACTATAACTAACTTATCAAATCCAAAACAAAAGCTCTTTAAGATGGCTCCTTTCAGTGTTAACAACAAAATGACCAGCCGTGAGGCTCTCTTGCATTTGAAACATAGCTATGTCTGCGTAAGTATTTAAACTAGGTTTAAGTGTTCAGAAAACACTGGCTAGGATTTGCACCTACCATGTCTCCAGATCCAGTGAAAACTATGGTGGCATCTTCATATTTGATAGAGATCAAATTACTTCTAGAGAGATTCCCAAAGACCCACAAGTGGAGGTGATAAAATGAGAATGATAACCCGGATGTGATAAGATCAGGCAGACCCATATTTTCCTAAAATCTCAGTTTGCTCCAACCACCACAAAAGCATAATAGTCCTGACATTTATGTTGGAATTCACAGCCAAGAAACACATAATCATAAAACTCATTTGAAAATCAGATCTTCTAGCTCCTGAAAGAAATGAATTTGTGATATAGTACTGACCAGTGCAATTTAGACAATAATAGAATTTTAACTTGCAGGAAATATTTATTCCTCATTATAACTACCATTGTTCACTAGTATTCATATACAGTTGATGAATTAATAAACAATCTGAAGTAGGCAGACTTCATTTGTCTGCAACCTGTGGGTATCGGATCCGACTTCGGATCCGAGCCGGCATTTCAAAAGCTTAGGATCCGAGCTCCTAGCTCCTCCCTCTACCCATAATCCCCTGCAAAGCCCTAACTGACCTCAGATTTCGTTTGCCGCGTTTCAAGTTGCAACGGACTCCTCGAGCTCCTGGTTAAGATAAGAGTTTTTGACTGAAAAACTTTAAAATTTTAATCTTTAGTTAATTTGTGTGTATGTGTTAGGCTTTCCTCTCTTTACCTTGTTAATTTTTTCACGGGTTTTGCGTAGTTTGTGTGTTTGTTCTTTAGCTGTGTGTGTTAGGCCTGTTAGGGCTTAGGATGTCAGAAGCCCATAAGGCAGTGTTTTCTAAATGTACCGAGTGTGGCCACAAGCTGTCCCCAGTGGATGGCCACACTCGTCGTCATCTTGGGGTTGAACACCTGTCATCTGGTTGTACCATATGTGCAGGGTTCAACCCCCGAGCTTTAAGGGAGCAAAGGTCGAAGCTTGTTCTGGCGGGACTTCTCCCTCCAGATGCAGCTCCAGCCTCTGCCCCTTCTAGCCAGCAGCCTTCCGTGGGTGCTGCGGTCTCCCCTCCCCCGGCAGGGACTCAACCTCCCACCAAAAAGCCGGAGGAGAGGGAGACTATAAGGGAGAAAGAGAAGAAGGAGAGACACAAGGAGAGGCACCACAAACGGAGAGCCGAGGCCTCAAGCTCGGCTCCTCCGTCTAAGCGGGCCTCTCCTGTGTCTTCTAGATCTCCTCCTCCTCGGCTCCACTCCCCTCGGTTCTCTTCTGGGCCCGAGGAGGAGGAGGCTAGCCCTTCAGTGAGGTCCCCGAGGTGGCTCTCTAGGTCCGCTTCGATGGCCTCATCTAGATCCACCTTTTCAATGTCCGAAGCAGACATGGACCGGATGATGAGGCGTTTCATCCAGGCCCAGATGCAAATGGGAGTGCTCTTAGCCCCCCCCCCATCCGGGAGGGGCTCGACCCCTTTTTTCCCCCCCTTGGCTCCTTCTCTGACCCACATCCCGGGTTCGGAGCTGTCGGTGCCGGGCAGAGTTGGATCCGGGGGTGGGTCGGATCCGACAGGTCGGCGCACCTCGGATCCGACCCATCCCTTGAGTGCTTCGGGTACTTCGGACCCGACCTCTCAGAGCCGAGGGCCGAGCCTCGGATCCGAGGGAGCTGGTGTGTGTTCGACTCCATCTAAGTCGGAGTGCACCGGTCTCTCAGATCCGACGGTCTCGGCTCCGACTCCGGTCCATGCGTCGGATCCGAGTGGGGGTCGGCTCTCGGGGCTTAGAGAAGCCGGCTCCCCCTCAGCCTTTGACGTAGTGGAAAGGGCACTGTTGAGGACTACCGGACCCCCAGTCCCTGCCACGGCTCCACCCCGCACTCCCTTGCAGCTGGGCCAGGCTCCCATCAGCCGGTCCCAGGGACAGCCCGCCTCGATGTCCCAAGTAGTTCCCTTGGAACATCTGGCTGCTGAAGAGGACTCCTCGGACAGTCCCCCCGAGGAAGTGCCTTGGAAGCGTAAGTGCAAAAGGAGGCACATGGACTCCCCGGAGTCCATTACAGAAGACACAGACTTGGATGAAGGGGAGGGCTCCCCAAGATCACCCCCGGAAGACATCTCCTTTGGGGACATTATGGAGATGTTAGGGATCGGGGGGGTGGTCTGCCTCCAAGGCCTCCTCAGACGAGTCTGTGTTCTTGGAGGCATTCGAGGCGGGTCCATCTACCTCTTGGGTGTCTCCTCCTGCCAATCCTCTGGTGGACCTTATATCCACCAGAGCATGGAAGGATCCGGACACCGTTGAGCCTGTACCCAAGCATCCGGACCGTATCCTGAGCCCCCCGGCGGACCGCACTCACTGGAGCAAGGGCCCCCCGGTAGATGCCAAGATGATGGCTGCAGCCACAAAGAGGGAGTTAGCCCAGGAGAGTCCTTCTATGCATCCCCCGAGCAAAGAGTCCCGCTCGATGGATCGCATTGGGAAGCAAGTTTTTAGTTCAGCAACCTTCTCTTTGAGAGCGCTGAACTACATGGCACATGTTATCAGGATGCAACGGGACCTGATTAAGGAGTATGCTGCATTCCCCCCAGAGTCCATGTCGGGTGAGGACAAACACGTGTACTCCACCCGTATGGCCACTCTTAGAGCAGTTTCCAATACTTCTATGTGGCTACTTTCTCATGCTACTGAGGGAGCCGCTAGAGCTAGTGGAGCGGGCCTAGTCATGAGGCGTCAGGCCTGGCTCCGCCACTGTGATTTCGCAGAGCCCTTCAAAGTGACCTTCGTGAATGCCCCCTTTGATGGTTCTGCCTTGTTTGGCAAAACTGCTCGCGAAACGTTAGTCCAGAGCGAGAAGGATGGGAAGACGCTGTCTGCCGTTGGAGTCCGCTTCTCAGCTCCCCATAGGTCCTTTTCGAAGAACCAAAAGGGACAGAAGAAGATGTGGTTCCGGAAATCGCAGCAGTCCCAGCCTGCTCCGGACAACCAGTCCTTCCGTGGCAGAGGAGGACAGGGAGGTCACCGTCCTAGAGGCAGAGGGGCTCCTAGGAACTTTGGGTCCAGAGAACCTTTCTCTGAGAGACCCAAGCAACAGCCCTGAAGGGTTGCCCGGCTGTCCATCTCTGGAGGCAGTCGGGCGGCGGTTTTCGAAGCACCTGACATCTTGGGAGTCAATCACGTCAGACCGTTGGGTGCTTCGTATAATATCCAGAGGTTATGCTATTCCCCTGTGCAAAATCCCCAGATCCCGAAGCCTCCCCGATGTACCACCTGACCAAAGGGAGGCAGCAGCTGTCGAAATTGCGCAGCTGTTAGAAAAAATAGCCATCCAGCATGTCCCCCGAGATGAGACCGGATCAGGGTTTTACTCCAGGTTCTTTTTGGTGCCAAAGAAAACGGGGGACTTAAGACCGATCTTAGACCTTTCCCTACTGAACCTGTCTGTAACCAAGCAGAAATTCCAGATGGTCACTCTTCAATCTATCCTCCCCCTCTTGTGGGAGAACGATTGGATGTGCTCTATCGATCTCAAGGACGCGTACTACCACATTCGAATGGACAGACGGTCCAGGAGGTTCCTTCGCTTCCGGCTAGGAGCCAATCACTACCAGTTCAGGGTCCTTCCCTTTGGTCTCACCTCTGCCCCCAGGGTGTTCACCAAGGTACTAGCAATGGTAGCGGCCCACCTGAGACTCCAGGGAATACAGCTCTTTCCGTACCTGGACGATTGGCTCCTCACGGCATCATCGAGGCATCTACTGTGCTCAGCCCGGGACTATTTTCTCCAAATAGCTCCGAAGCTGGGCATCACCATAAACAAGAAAAAATCTTTACTAGTCCCCACGCAACTTATAGATTTCATAGGAGGAAGGTTGGACACAAGGTCTATGCAGGCCTTTCTCACTCCGGATCGACTCGTCAACCTGAGGTGTCATACCATGGCAATCCTGCAACCGTCTCCTTCGACAGCTTCGGTCCTGAGGGCTCTGGGTTCAATGGCGGCAGCTATCCCGCTTCTTCTTCATGCTCGCTTGCACATGCGGATATTCCAATGGACCCTACTGGTCCAGTGGTCTCCGCTGTACTCTCCACTCAACAGCCCGATTGCCATCAGCAAAGCATGCAAGGACTCCCTCTTTTGGTGGCTCCAGTCAACGGAACTCCTAGCAGGGAGGCCCTTTTGTGCAACATTTCCCCTAGCCACGGTGACCACGGACGCTTCTCGACTCAGGTGGGGGGGGGCATTCTGCGGGCAAAATTGTTCAAGGCACCTGGAACAGTTCAGAGACCTCGTTGCATATAAATGTCCTGGAGATGAGGGCGGTGCTCTTGGCGTTGCAAGCCCTTCACAGCCTTCTACCTACAGGCACTATTGCTATCCAGACGGACAACATGGCGGTAGTCTGGTACATCAACAAACAGGGGGGAACCAGGTCCTATCCCCTTTGTCGAGAGGCCATGAGAGTCTGGGAATGGGCAATCTCCACCAACCGCTTTCTTGTAGCAACGCACATTCCGGGGAAAGCCAACATCCTAGCGGACAAGCTCAGTCGCACCATTCTTTCGCCTCACGAATGGTCTCTCAATCCTCTGGTAGCGAAGAAGATTTTTTTGCCGCCTGGGGGCAACCCTGTTGCGATCTTTTTGCTTCTCACTCAAATGCCAAATGCGACAGTTTCTTCGCTCTGCTTCCCCCACCTGGGGAATCCCCAAGAGACACTCTGGTGCATGCTTGGCCCCCCGGTCTCCTTTATGCTTATCCTCCACTACCTCTAATGCAGAGGCTCTTACAGAAAGCCAACAGTTTGGGGAGCAAAATGATTCTCATTGCCCCGTTCTGGCCTCGTCAACCTTGGTTCCCTTATGTGTGGTCTCACAGAGTGAATCTGCCCTGGATTTTGGATCCCATTCCGGATCTCATTTCCCATCCTCAAGGACTTCCGATACCGAACCTCCACACCTTGAGATTGACAGCCTGGCTGCTCCAGTTCCATCCCTGATTAGGACTCCCGGTATCTCGTCACCTGTTAAAGCTATTTTAGTGGCAGCTCATAAACCTTCCATTAGGAAGGTTTATCGGAGCAAATGGAATCAATTCTCTATTTGGGAAAATCAGAACAATATTGATCCTTTTTCCGCACCACTGTCGGCGGTACTGGATTTCTTAATGAACCTCTTCCATCAGGGAGCCAGTTCTTCCACGGTAAAAGTGCAAATGGCAGCTATTTCCCATTATCATGTGGGTCATGAGTCAACACCCCTCATGACGGCAAAAATTTGCAAGGCCTTTTTGAAAGGTGTTTTTCTTTTGAGACCTCCGGTCAAGGAAATTGTGCCACCTTGGGATTTATCCTTAGTTCTACAAGCACTTACTGCTCCCCCCTTCGAACCTGCAGTGTCTGTAGATCTGAATTACCTTTCATGGAAGACTGCCTTCTTAGTAGCTATCACTTCAGCCAGAAAAGTGTCGGAGCTTCAGGCTCTTTGCGTTAAACCGCCTTACCTGTCCTTTTTTCCTGACAGGGTCTTCCTCAGGACCAATCCTTCTTTTCTCCCAAAAGTTTCTTCAGAAGCTAATATTAACCAATCAATCAACCTACCTGTGTTTTTCCCCAACTACAGAAACAAAGGAGAATATAAGCTGCATTTGTTAGATGTTCACAGACAATTGCGATTTTATATTCACAGAACGGCTGGTCATAGGCAATCAGATCAACTGTTCATCTCCTTTGCTAAATTTGCTATGGGTAAAGCAGTCTCTAAAGTCACACTTTCGAGATGGATTGCGAATTGTATTTTGCAGGCCTATGACACCTCAGGGAGGCCAGCTCCTCAGCGGGTTACAGCTCATACTACTAGGGCAGTTTCTACTTCGGCCGCTTTTAAATCCCGAGTGCCCTTGGATGATATCTGTGCAGCGGCCACTTGGGCCTCATCTCATACCTTTATTTCTCATTATAAAGTGTATGTTGTTTCCAGAGGGAGAGCATCCTTTGGCTCTGCGGTGCTCCGGAACATCCTTCCATGACGGCCACCCAAGATTTAGGTAGCTGGGGACTCTGTCCCACAGGTTGCAGACAAATGAAGTCTGCCTACTTCAGATTTAGAAGTTATGTACTCACCATAACGTTCCATCTGAGTAGGTGACTTCATTTGGATGCAACCATCCCCCCCTCCATCCCCCTGACCTGCATAGAGTGAAATTTTGATCCTGTGTTCAGGTATTCTTTACCAATATTATAGGCAAACTCAATCTGAGGTCAGTTAGGGCTTGGCAGGGGATTATGGGTAGAGGGAGGAGCTAGGAGCTCGGATCCTAAGCTTTTGAAATGCCGGCTCGGATCCGAAGTCGGATGCGATACCCACAGGTTGCACCCAAATGAAGTCACCTACTCAGATGGAACGTTATGGTGAGTACATAACTTCTAATTTCATTTTTGACAAACATTCTAAAGCACTGTTACATTTTAGTCCTCATAATTTTAACAGACCTGCTGATAGAAACATGGCTAGAGACCTTAAAGTTGCAAATAAATATAAATATGACACTGTAGTTTAACTAAAGGTAAATTTTAACTACAATTTTCAGAAGTGATTCAGACCAGAAATATAAATATGAAACTGTAGTTTAATTAAAGGGAAATTTTAACTACAGTTTTGAGAAATGTTTCAGACCACTCCTTCTAGGCCAAAACTAGTATTTAGTTAATTTCCATGTCCAAAAGTTCTGATCTAAAATAATCTTACTTTAATTTTTGATTACTTAATTTCTAACACAGATATATCTATGACACTGCATTGCTTCTTGGACCATACTAACTAGAGTAAGTTTTAACATCTTTGTCTCATTTCCTAAGGTAAAAGTTAACTTATAAAGATCATTCAAATGCATAATTTCAAATGAAGACAATGACTATATATTAAGATTTTAAGTCAATCTATTAAAAGAAGATCAAATCTTTTCCCAAGAAATTAGTTCATAGGTTCATAGGTTCATACTAGGCTATCTGCCATAGGGCATTTATAAGCCTAGCCAGAGTGTGTTTGGCTTTCGCTACCCATTTTAAAATAATTTTGCTATGCCCTTTTTCGAGGTTAGTATACTGTGCCTCTGTCTAACAGTGACACAGAAGTGATAGCCGGGGTAAACCTATGATCTCCCATCCACTCATAAAGATTCCTCTTGAAGAGAGTCAATGAGGGACTCTGCCTAACCTGGACTGGGATTTTATTCCAGAGTGAAGGGAGCCTCTGGGTTATGAATCTGTCCCTCCAGCATGTCCTATTTATTTCAGTGCTGAGGTTCAAGTCTCTCGAGCGCGTAGCTCGATGGGATTTTTATTTTCTGAGGTGCAGCATGTCCATTAATTCCGGTTTGGACATGGCTTTATACGTCAGGCACAGATCGCCTCTGAGCAGGCGGTATGCCACTGAGTAGAGCTGGAGTTTCTTTAACCGGGCAGCATATGGCATCTGTTTGAGCCCTTTGATCCTCTTGGTGAGGTACTTTTGGGGTCTTTCCAGTTGCTGCAGGTGTCTGGTAAGGTACATCCCAAAAGGGGCATTGTACTCAATTATGGGCCTGATGAGGGATGAGTAAAGAGGCACGATGACCTTCCCTGATCTACATGTGAATCCCTTCATGATTAGGTGGACTATATAAAATGTTTTTCTAACCACTTTGGCCACGTGGTTGTCAAATGAGAGATTGCTATCAACTTGGGTCCCCTGGTCCCTAATTACTTCTTCTGTACTTAATGGATTACCACCTATGTGGTAATTTGTGAGCACTTTGTTTTTGCCAAAGGGGATGACTATACACTTTTTGGCGTTTAGCTTGAGGCCATGGCTCTGGCACCAGTTGTCTGTTTCTATGAGGCCCTTTTGGAGGATGCTTGTGTCAGCTGGAGTGTCGATTATGGCGCCCAGTTTGCAGTCATCTGCAAACTTGGTCAGCCACAGTCCTTCCGTGTTGGCCTGTACCTCCGAGAAATATATACCGAACAAGAGAGGTCCCAGGACTGAGCCTTGTGGGATGCCACTTGTAACTGGTTTGGAGTCTGACATGGCTCCAGCAATTCTAACCATGTGGGTTCTGTCCTTGAGCTAGTTTGCAACCCATCTAGTGACATAGGGGTTTATATTTAAGCTGGTGAGCTTATCTATAATGCCCGAGTGGGGTATTGTATCGAAGGCTTTTGCGAGGTCCAGGTAGGCTGTGTGGACCACCTTCCCCTCGTCAATGGCCTTAGTGACTGTTTCAAAGAAATCAACCAGGTTTAAGAGGCAGGATCTGCCCTTAACAAAGCCAAACTGGGTAGGATCCAGTGTCTGTAGGTCCCCAATATCTTTATTTATGAGGTCCATGATGATCCTTTCCATAGCTTTGCAGACCAAGCTAGTCAGGCTTATGGGGCGATAGTTTCCAGGATCCGTTGAGGCACCACCTTTGTGGAGAGGGACCACTGTTGCTGTATGCCACTCTTTGGGTACTTATCCTTTAGTAAGGCTGAGATTGAACAGTAGTTTTATGTTTGGGTTTAGCTCTTCTTGGAGTTCATGTAGGACGCAGCTCGGGACACCGTCTGGTCCCATTGATGCTGTGTTTTTTGCTTTGGAGAGGGCAGCTCTTACCTGAGCATCTGAGATGTCAGGGGGGCAGCACTCTGCTGGGATAGATATTTGTCCTTTTGGTGGGGAGGGGGGGAGAAGTTTGCACTGAACCTGTCAGTTAGGATGTTGGCAATGTCTGTGGGTTCGATGTATTTTTTGTCATTTTGGACTAATTCTGAGCATATCTGGGAATTCCCACCCAGGTTCCTAACATAACTAAAGAAAGCCTTGTGATTATCCTTAGTGTCCTGTGCAATTTTTCTCTCAAAGCTGGCCTTAGACGATTTTATGAGTGCCCATAGCTTTTTGCTAATACTGATCAGAGATGCCTTCCCTTTTTGGGATTTTGCTCTATCATGTAGTAGTTTCCTCCTTCTATTGTATAGTTTTTTTATGGCTGGGGTCCACCAGACAGGACATCTGCCTTTGGAGGATTGGGACTTGGTTTTATTTGGGATTGCATGATCCATGCATTCCTGAAGGTGTTCATAGAATGCGTTTATAAAGGATTCTGCGGTCTGGGCCGTATTTTCCACCGGCCCGGGGGCTTTGAAGGATTCCACCTCGGTTTTGAGGAGTGTGAAATTTGCATTAGAGAAGTTTTTCACTGTGGTTTTCAGGGCAGGGGGTGGAGTCGGGATGTGAATATCCAGTGAGATTAGTTTATGGTCTGATCTTACCAATGAGGGATACACTTCTGGTCTGGAGCATAAAGTCCCCATGTTGGTGATGATCAGGTCCAGTATGTTTTCTTCTCTTGTGGGAGTGGTTACAAGTTGTTCCATAGCATTTGAGTTTATAAATTCTAGGAACCTTTGGGCTAGGGTGTTGGAGCTAGAGTAATGATCCCAGTCTATGTTTGGGTAGTTGAAGTCACCCAATATAATTGTGTTTGGAGAGACCTTCATATTTTCCAGTGTTCTCAGGAAAGCCGAGTGGGGTTCCTGGGTTTGGGAGGGTGGTCTGTAGCAGGCTATAAACTGGAAGGCAATTTTACCCACTGTTAGTTGCACATGGATAGTCTCTGATGCTTCGTGCTGTGCCACCAACCTGGCGGTGTGGGTATCTTTGACGAATATTGATACTCCCCCTCCTTTTGTGGTTCGGTCCAAGTTTTGGGGTCGAAAAGCATGGTATGAGGTATAACCTGGTAGTGCTGGGGTGCTCTTGGGAGCCTTGATCCAGGTTTCTGTTACTGCACGGATATCGATGTTCTCCATGCTAAGGAGAGTTTCGAGTGTATGCATCTTGAGGTTTAGACTTCTGACGTTGAGTAGCATTACTCTTAGTTTCTTATCCCTTGTGATACCTATGGAGGTGGGTTTGTCTTTTGAGCCTTGCCTAAAAAAGGCACTATGGGGGTAGCAAGAGCCTTTGCCAATATCCGAAAGCCCAGGGGTGACAGGTGCAAGCCGTCCCTAGCAAAGCATCATGGCTTGTCGAGCATGTCATCCCAGGCTGACAGGCATTGGATCCCCTTTGAATGACACCAATACTTAAGCCAATTGTTGAAATTGATCAGTTGTCCTACTTTTAAAGTAATTTTAAGAATGTGTATTATAGAAAGAATACTCCTGTTACTGGAAGATAATTAAATTAAATAAAAACTTAAGAGACTCATATTGATAAATTAAAGGGCAAATGAAACACATACTGACTGGGAACTAAAGCTAGACCATTGTATATATAAGGTCAAACTCAATATCCTCAGACTTAGAAAGACTGTATTATATGTTTAGCTGAACAGATTTACTTTTCAGGTCTATATTATATTTATTTAAAATCGAGTAATGGTATTATTGTAGCACATTTGACATCTACCAACTTGTTAAGTGATCTGTTTAGACAGGGGCAAAATCTCTCAGAGATCTTCTAATCTCTGAGTAGGACTAAACATCATCTGTAATTATATACTGAAATGAATTCAACTTTGCTGTTTTAAAGTCCTACATAAATCTTGTGTGAGATACATTCTAATGAAGCATGGTTTATGCAATTGAGGTGAACACAGTAGTTCTTATATTTTAACACAGGAGACTGTCCTTTTGTATTTTAACCACAAGTTTTATGTCTTTGAAGTTAGGTAAACAAAAAGTTTTTTTACTTATTTATTTACATTTTAATGACTGAGTTAGTTCCTACAGAGACCAGAGGTGGCATTCATACTGACCAAGGGAAATTTGGCTAATGCACTGAGGAACTTCCTCTACTCTTCGGCAAATTAGGACGCATTTTGATGATACACTTCCTGTCTTCTGGTCCCAGTGTGAAGGCAGCTCAAAGAAGCAGGAAACCAAAAATTGAATATGGAGGACAAAGTAGGTGATTTGAAATTGTTGGAAATTAGTGTAGCCATTAGTAGAACAGCAGAGAAGTCAAATGTAATAATAGATGAATCAGGTAAGTGAAGCTTGGAAAATAGAGAGGTGATGAAGGAAAAAGCAGAGGCCTGTTCAAAGGCAAAAAGAATGACTTAAGTAAGCATTATGGACTCAGAGGAATTATTACAAAAAAATATGTTTGAAACAGAACAAGCAACATAAGAATGTGCTGTTACAACCCTCCAGTCTGGGGGGGGGGGGGGGGGGTTGCAGGATGTATATTTAAAAGAACTAATTGAGCAGAGTGAACCTGAAATTGAAAAGGCAGCATAATGGAGCAAAATAATGGGCAGAACATAAGAGGAGGAAGTACAACGAATAAGGGCAGAAAAAAAAGAAATCATATGCACAAACTGTAAGACAAGGTGAAAGAAAAGAAGAAAACAAAATGGAAGTGAGAAAAAAACATTGCATAAAAGTAATAAGAGAGAAAAAGAGATCACCAGGTATGAAATATGGGACAGTATGATTCCACCACTGGATATTGAACCCAGAGAGGTAAGAGCATTTATTTGTACTAATAAAGGCTCTTTTTATGACATTGTTTTAAGAATCACAGTATATGGAAAAATTGTTTGAGCAATATGAAAAAAAAGAAAGAAAATCCATGAAACTTATATGTGACACAAACATTAAAATGTGAAGCGAAAAAAGAGACTGCATACAAAATGTCATACAGAAGTTGAAAGAGACACTTTAGGAGGCTATTTAAAGACTGTGTGTAGAGAAGTAATAGAAATTCCAAAAAAATATGTTAACAGATGTTTGTGGACTGGGGTGGTAATGTGGAGTTGTATTGCAAATGCAAGATGAAAACAAAACAATGCATATGCCTAGTATAATTAGTTTAGAGGGAAACAGGGATTTGGAGAGATACTGGGGGCAATCAAAGGCATATTTTTTCTGTGGTAAAAATGACCATTTAATTAATAATTGTGATAAAATGAAATGTTTCATTTGTGGTAAAGTTGGTCATGAGGAAAAAATGTGAACTAAAATGTATTAAATTTGAAAAGGTAGGACATTCATGATGAATTGTAAGGCAGAAGAAAAGAATGCACAAGAAAGGAATGAAGTTATAGTAAATGAGGTGAGGATGAAAGATAACCTAGAAACATTACAAAAAGAAAATGAGAAAGATATAATGGTGGAAATAAAAGAAAATGTAAGGGAAGAAATAGAAAAATAGGAAGAGATAAGTAATTCAAGTGAAGAGAGAGAGAAGAGCAATGGGTGCAACTTAAAAACAAGATAAATTCTATTGGAAAAAAGAGTAAACGATTGAAAATGTAAATTTAAAAAACATAGGAATAGGAGAAATCAAGAAAGGAAAAGGATGAAGAATAGCGCAATACTCTTTATAAAGTGAAAATCTTATCAAAAAACATGAATAGTATCAAAAATGTAAAAATAAGATTAGGAGTACTAGAATGGTGTAGATTATTAGATAAAGACAGGATAATTCTAATAGATATAAGAATTTTGGCAAAAGAGGAGAGAATACAAGTAAACACATTATGGGATGGAAAAGTAACATGGAATATAGGAGAGGAAAAATGTTCAGGAATAGCAATTCTAAGTAAAGAAAATATTGAAATTTTAGATTTTACATTAGTAATATTAGGAAGAATGTTAATAGCGGATATAAAATGGAAGTACCAAGTATACAGAATTCTTGCATTATAGTCATGTGGTATACAAAAACAAAGGGAAATTATGTTTAGGAAAATTCTTGATTATGTTAGTATTCATATGCAAATTATATTAGCAGATGATCTTAACTGTGATTTAAGACATAGGAGGAAAGAAGGATGTTAAAGTCATTTTGGAAATAATTAAAAGCAGTGAAATGTATTTATGGAACAATAAGCAGTTAACATATGAAACAGGTAATCTGAAGATAGAAATTGACTACTTTATACTATCAGAGTGTCTAAAAGTTTTACATAAAGGTATAGAAATTACAGGGTTTTTTGGAACATTTAGCAATTTGGGTAGAAGTTCACGATAAGGAAGGATATATATATATATATATATATATATATATATATATATATATATATATAGGAAGAGGTATTAAAACAATAGCGGAGGCAGAATTAAATGAGGATATAAGAAAAAAGTTTTACAATTAGGGTTAAATCATATAAATATGAGAAGTTTTTGGCAAACATTGGACAAACTGGTGGATAGCTTTAAAAGAGAAATATGAAAGAGAGGTTTTGAAATGGCAAAGGACAAAAAAGAAAACAAAATAGTTGTAAATATAAAGATATTATTAATCAAATATTTAGAGATATAATAAGTAACACAGAGGGGTTTATAGAAAAAGTAAAAATATATGAAATGAACCAAGAAAAGATTAAGAGGATGTTGTTTAAAGATATTTCTTACAAGGGAAGAAAGCTGAAGTAGTGCCTTACCTAAGTAAACTGGTAAAAGAAAGTAATAGAATAATAAGAAAGTTAAGAAATAAGAAAATAAATATAGATAAGACATAAAAAGAAATAATACAAGAAAAAAGAAATTTTATTATGAAAACATTTTTTAAAATTGAAAATAAAATAACATAAATGGAATTTAAAAATTAAAGAAAATAATGAAGAAATGGAAAAAATAATTACTATGATAGAAGTGAATCTTCTTCTTTCAGCTTTTCCCTGTTAGAGGTCACCACAGTGGATCACCTGTCCGCTCATGATTGGCAGTGGAGTTTTATGGTGTTGAGTTTCCGGCCTGGCACCCAACCTTCCACAGAAGGCACACAGATGTATACACTCACACCTAGGGCCAATTTAGAGTGTCCAATCCACCTACAGCATGTCTTTGGGATGTGGGAGGAAACCGGAGCACCCGGAGGAAACCCACGCGACCACAGGGAGGACATGCAGACTCCACACAGAAGGCACCCCAGCAGAGGATCGAACTGGAGCACCTCTTGCTGTGAGGCAGCAACGCTAACTGCTGCACCATTGCTGCCGCCCTTATGATAGAAGTGAATACAGTTTTTAAAACATCAAACTTGGAAGCTGTTATAGGAATAAATGGAATTAAATATTTGATGTATAACAATATGAATAAATGGCAAAAATATATGTATTGGAGGTTTACAATGAATGGTTACAAAAGGGTATACAAGATGAAAAAAAATATATATGGGTGCAATGAAGTTCATATGGACAAAAGTAGATATAAAGAATTGGAGACCTATTGTGTTAAACAATGTAGACTATAAAATATTTATGAATATAATACAACATAGAATAGAAGATAAAATAAATAAGCTATTGAATGAAATAATTTTCAGAGTGAAAGGAAGGGTTTCAAGAACTCCTAATGATTTAAGAGAAATAGTAGAATATGTGACAATAGGAAAAGCAGACGCTAAAGTGTTAATAGGAGACATTAGCAAAACATTTGATAAAATACAGAATGCAGTACTATGGGAAATTTTAGAAGAATATGATGTAAGTAGAAACATAATTAATGTTTTGGTTTCAGTGTATAATAAAAACAAAGTAAGACTACTAGTGAATGGTTGTTAAGTAAGAAAATAGATATAAAAAGTGACATAAAGCAATGGTGTCCAGCAATTAGTATACTTATTTTAATAATGAAAACAATCATAAATTAAACAAATTTGACATTAAAGGAAGCTAGATATTGCACAACTGAAGGAATACATATCCAACCGACATTTTCTTCTGTAGATGATTTGGTATTAGTGGCTAAAAATAAAAAAAAGGGATGAAAGCAGACATTAAGTTGCTTAATAAGAAATTAAATATATTAGATTTGACTATTAATGAAGAAAAAAGTAAAGGATGTGGGCTTTCAGGTATAATAGAAGGTATTCAATTTAATAAGGAAGAAGTGGAAATTCTAGGAATAAAGCTTGGTAGTAAACAACAAAGATTAATACAGTGGAAGAACATGGCAAACAGAATAAGACATGTATGTTTATTTTGGCAAACTTTCAAACTTACATACAGAAAAAAACATATTTACTTAATTCAGTAATATTAGGAAAAGTAGCTTTTTGGCAAGTGTATTTTTGATGCCAGTTGAATTTGTGAATTACTGTCTATATGTTTTTCTTTATATGGGGTTCAAGATTAAACCCAATTAAAAGAAGAGTTCTTTATGTTTCTAGAAAAGGAGGAGGACTGGGTTTAATAAATCTGACTGTACATTTAGCATCACTGAATTTGTATAAAGTATTGACTTGGATGAACGAAGAGCAAATAAGATTGGCAGTATAAATAATAAAAGAAAAGTATAGAGACACTAGGGAGAAACTTGAATATCTTAAAAGAAAGAAAGGTATGAGCATTGCAGAAATGAGAGTTTATGAAGAGAAAGTATTACTATGAAAAACTGATATAAACAATATAGAAAAGAATGGAAAGGAATGGTATGAAATTACAATAAGAACGTTTTGTTATATTTTTCCATGGAGGTATTTAGAACAAAGAAAAATAAAAGCACTAAAAGCCATAATAAACAGATGTGGGAAATATCTTGAATGCACAGAATATTTATGGAGATTATCCATAAATAAGCTACCAGTAAAGGTGAATACATCATATAAGAAGACAGAAGAAATAATTTGTTATGTATTGTGAAGAGGTGGAAACCTAGTTATGCAATGACATATAGTACATCAACTATGGGAAAAATACATGAAAAAGAAAGTATAAAAGGACAGAAAAGTATAAATATGATAGAATATGGGTATTATGAAAATGTAAAACTGAAAGATGTGGATAAATGGGATGAAAAGTTGTTTTATATACTATGTATTATTTGGAATGTGAAGTTGAAGGAAATAAGATTTAACAGAAAGGAATCTGTCAGAAATTCTGAAAAAAAAAATTCAATATTGGTTATGGAAAAAGCAGCAGGGGATTAAATATGTAAAGAAAAGTAGGTAAAGCTATTGTATACAATTGTAGGTAATGTATACAGAATGTGTAAAATGCATATTATGATTTTTAAATAAAGAACCCATACACTTTTTGAGCAGGGGGCACATTTCATTCTTGCTCTTCCTGCTTCCATTCTGGGCACATTGGTGCCTCAGAAATGTAGGGAGTACCTTAGTGTACAAAAGCTGTAAGGAGGAGTTGTTTCAATAGGTGAAATAACTAAGTTATGCAAAGGTAGTAGATGCAAATTGTAAGCAGAAATAATTGCATTTTCTTTTGTGTGTATGAAGGCAGTCGAGCCCATGCAGAAGAAAGCTGCTGTCAGGTTGGATGTTAAGAAGGCAAGCAAGCTATCAGGGACGGTGTATGCTTATATAGAAAAGGGAGAAGCAGATTTTTCTGAAAATGTAAAGGTGGTCAAACCTTCACAAGACTTGGAAGTTGTTTTTAAGCAATAATTATTTAAAGATGAAATTGAGTGCCAGAAAGGATGAATTTCTACAAACCCTCCAGTTGAAAAAGTTGTGGGATGTTTTATTGTAGGACTTGATGCAGAGTGTTCCAGAAAGTGAGAAGGCAGTTTCATGGGCAGATGTAATGGTCATAATTCAGAATGAAAAAGTAGAAGAAATGGTGAGGAAAAAAAAGTCATATGCAGATATAATAAAAGAAGGAGAAAGGAGATAAGAAAAGAAGATAGAATCGAAGAAAAAAGAATCATTTAATAAGAATAAAGTAGGAGCTTTTATTCATATTAGTGAAGATACTTTTGGTCACATTAAAGTTGAATAGGGGCAATAGTTTCTATATTAGATTAACAAAGTTTCAGAACTTTGAATATCATATGAGCGACACTATATGATTAAAGTTCTGAAACTTCGAAAATCTAAGAAAAAAAATAAACCAAAAAAACAAAAGTAAGTGCTTCAAGCAGGAGGGGCAAGCCCCCATGCACCCCCACCCCTGCTACTTAAACATACCAACTCCGAGATCATGCTACAGTGTAGGAAAGGGAAATCTTTCCTTTCTGCACCATTCTCCATTAAAGTGTGATATCGGAGCTGGTAATTTTAAGTAGCAGGGGGTGGGGTGCCCCCCTGCTAAAACACTGTTAATTTACTTTCCTTTGTTTTTTTTTTTAGATTTTCGAAGTTTCAGAACTTTGATCATATGGTGTTGACCATATGGTATTCGAAGTTCTGAAACTTTGTTAATCTAATATAGACCCAGGCAATATATGGAGAATTTTTTGGGACAATATGAGATAAAGAAAATCTATAATCCATGGAAGCTGTATGTTTTTTAAGTGGGAGTGAATGGAAGGTTAACCAAGAAATAGGTATAAAGAGGAGCATATGACAGGTATGTCCAGAGATTAGTATTTTATTTGCATTAATCATAAATGCAGCAGTTGGTAAAATAAACAATTCCTTAAAGGTAGTGCAATACAGGACTTTAGAAGATTACCAATTATGTTTTGATTTGAGGATGATATAGTGTTAATGGTAAAGAACAAAGAATGAATGGAAGAGGCCATTAAGCAACTCAATAGATATTTGAGAGCCATAGGAATGAGTATAAGCAGAGCTAAAGAGTAAAGGTTTAGGAGAAAAAGTTAAAATGGGAATATTCATTTTAACATGAAAACAAAAATATTAGGCTTAAGATTTGGAAATGAGATAGTTATAATATAACAATGGGA
The DNA here is from genome assembly GCF_019279795.1 of Protopterus annectens. NCBI lineage: Eukaryota > Metazoa > Chordata > Ceratodontiformes > Protopteridae > Protopterus > Protopterus annectens. The sequence continues at coordinate 1,455,949,229 of NC_056731.1, read as the reverse complement.
AGATATGATAAAACATTGAGATATATATATATTTATTTTAGAGAAAAACAAGCTGTCATATAAAAAATTGTATTTAATAAATTCTATATTATTGTGAACAATTGCATATTTCGAAAATGTTTTCAAGATTCCTACAAAATTTGAAAAAGAATGAATGACACTTGTGTTTTCAGTTGTAAGAGGAACCAGATTAGACCCAGTAAAAATACAAATATTAGATCTTAAAGAATAAGAAGCATTGTTGGGTTTAATTAATCTGTGGTATATGCAACATCATTAATCTACAAATTGTTGAGATGAATGAATGAGGAAAATGGGTCATTAATAAGTGTAATAATGGAAAAAATGTAGAACAATATGGTGTATGATTTAATTTAAAAAAGAAAGAGAAGCTGTGAATGGGGAAATAAAAGAATAACAAGAAAAATAATATTGTGGAAAATAAAGTTAAGTTAAATTGAGGATGACAGGAAAATATGGTATTGAACATAATGAATAAGTATTATTATGTTAATCCATGGGGAAGGGTGAAGGAAGAAAAAATAAAAACCATAAAAATGAGAACAGAATGGTATAAAATATGTAGAATGCAAAGATTTTCTACTGAGACTGTCAATTAAGAAATTGCCAGTGAAAGCAAGCATGCCATATAAAAAATTGAAGAAAGAATATGCAATTATTGTGGTGAAGTTGAAACAACTTAACATGTTTTAAGATGTAAAGGGTGTAGAAGTTACGTGAAAAGCTATATGAAGATAATTATTTAAAAGGAATTAAGGAAAATGGAGGATATAAATATAGATATGTTGGAATATGAATGTTGTAGGGATAACAGAATGGAATTTGTAAAGAAAATAGTGTTTTTTCCATACAGTGGGCAATATGTGATGACAAATTGACTAAGTTAAAATGTAATGGGAAATGGATATTGGCAGAAATATTTCAAAAATAAGATTTTGGTTATGGGAAAATGGGTGAGTCAAAAAATGAATGCGGTTGAAGAGGAAGTGTATGTATAAAGTTATGTAGAGGGTGGAAAATTGGTTGTAAATTATTTTAAATATTGTAGAAGCTGTACTTTATAAAGGACCCTAATCTTTGGAGGAAAGGAAGTGAAATACTCTCTGGAATTGCTAGATGACACTGGAAATGGAAAACTACTACTGCAGTTCCAAGAATTCCAAGATGGAGGAGAGAGTAGAAGAGCTGGAGAGAGAAACAGAAGAAGAAAATACTAAAGGAAGGAGAAGGAGTTGGAATAACTGTTACAGAGTTTTTAAATTGAAGATTGAAGATGCAAGTGCTGATAGAGTTGAAGAACCAGGCAGAGCCAGAGGAAGGAGAAGCAGAAAGAAGGATTGACATGGTATAGAGAGCATTCAGCAGGAAGAAATTGCGAGACTAAAATCACAAACAACGGATGGTAAAGGGAAAACAATGGAGATATTCTTGGCTGGTGGAGTAGCCAGTTTTCAGGGTTTACCTCTGCAAAAGGATATTTTGTTACAAAAAAGTTGTTATTCTAATGCTGCAATACAAGGAACAATGGAAGGAGGAATTGTGAGAGGACAAACAATTGCAGATTCACAACAGCCACAGAGAAGATTACCAATGGAAAGAATAACAAGTAAAAGTGATGTCAGTGTGAATAGGTTTGACATTATGGATTGTATTACTTTGCCACTAGGGTTTAACATTAAAGACATAAGAGCATTAATTCATTTGGGAGCTAATTTTTTTTTTCTGAAGTGACATTTGAAAGCATTGACTTGCTGAAAAATGTTATGAAGACTGAAAAAAGAAATGTGAAAGCACTATGGAAAGATTTTTGTTCAGAGCTCGGGACTACAACTAAAAAATGAATGTGCAGTTTTAGGACTTCATATATGAATTATCATGAGTTCAAAGTGTTTTTTATTTCACTATATAGTACATTTTAAAAAATATGGGATGAAAGAAAAGTATGGACTGGTAGCTGGGAAGTATGGGTAACAATGAATGTTAAGTATAGGAAAATGCAACATATTTTAAATACAATAATTGTGAATGGTATAAGATGATTAAGTACTCGGGCCAACCTAAAGCATGTTATTTCCGTGGGAGTGACAATCATTTAGTGCAAGACTCTAACAAATGAAGGTGTAGCCATTGTACGGTGAGGAGACATGCAACAAAAACTATAAGTCCTGTTTTAGAAAATGTAAAGAATTTGAACACTTCTGGTTTGACTGTCCCATACTAGTAAAAGAAAGAGTAGATAAAGAGGAAATTTCAGAAGAAACACAAACAGCAGAAAGTATTACTATAGACGATATTGAACGTAAAGGTGTTATGGGAAAGGATAGTAAAGAAAGGTTAAACAATGAAGATGTAGTTAGAGAATAAATAGTTCAAAGTGAGATTAATATAGAAAAAAGAACAGATTTGCAATTTTAGAAAGTGAAAAGGAAGAAAAAGGAGAAACTGATATGGAAGAAGAACAATATAGTGAAAAGTCAATGGGTGGAATACTTAGGAGAAAGAAAAGAAAAATAGGTTCTGGAAGTAAAACAGTTACAAAAAGAAAGAAAAATGATATAGGAATTTTATCAATAAATGTAAATCACATTAGAAATGATATAAGAGGTTTGGTGGTAGTGGAATGCTGTAAAATATATACATGAATATTTTGCTTGCTTAATACTAGATGTAACAAAAAAAAAAAATGAAAAGAATGCAAGCAGTATGGGGGAGCATAAATTTCTTGTTTGATAGGAAATTATTATTGCTCTGGAATAGGAATTCTTATAAAAAGTGAAGACATAAGAATTTTAGATGTAACAGTGGTTGTACAAGGCGGGGTAGTGGTCTTCCTACATTACAATCAAATCATGCAAAATCTTCCTACTATTTTATGTGCAGAGTCCATCAAACGTCCTAAATAGTGACACTGTACAATATCAAAAAAAGCTGAGAAACAGAATGGAGTATATGAGATTTGACCCTACTAAGTGAGTAGCAGAAAAGCTGAAGTATATAACTTTGGCAATGTACACCAGCTGCTCATTAACATAGTGTTGCTCTATAGAATAAGGTCACAGTTTTGAGGTTTTTCTCTGGACAGGAAATGTTTTTAGGATTATATTACCCTTCAACATTATTATCAATATTTAATTATTTATTTAACTGAGACAAAGTCGCAGTGTGAGCACGGATACTTTGCACTGTTGTGTTTTACTATCGGGGCATCTGCTTTACTATGTGGACATGAGGTTTCCTGCCTGAGGTTTTGCTAATAACATGGAGTTTCCTACCTGTGGCCAAGGTTTTCCAGGCTCTTGATCCAGACTTTCAATGTTTTTTTTTCCCAGTATTGTACAGTCATCATTTAGCACTTTCAACAAACTGTACAGTAAATAGTTAGATAATTTTACATTATTTGATTGGAATGTAGGGATCTAGGATAGTACTATGTGAGAATGAGCAAAAATGTGTAAAATTAACCATGATGTATGTATATATTAGTATGACGGAGAGGATACAGTTGTTTGAAGATATCAAAAAATTGTGTTAGTAAACATGTCAGTAGTGATGGTTGTGGATTTTAACTGTAATCTTGTGAGATGGAAGGAAATGTCATATTAACAATATATATGACATATGCAGAAGATTTAATTCTAATAAGAAAAATGGAAATGGATATGTGAGGTTGCAGTAAGGATCAAACAGCTTTTAAAATGCTGGTCTGGGATTTGGTGAGATTAAAAAATAAATAGACTAGATATCACAAGCAAGTAAAAAAGATTTGGGGAGTGACATTTGGCCAGTATGAAAATGTCAATGAAGAGAGACACTGGAACAAATAAAAAATGTTAGCTTGATGGAAAAGCTATTATTTATTAAAAGAGAACACACGTATATACTGATTACTTATGTATAAGGAACAGCAGCATATTTAGAGGGATAGACAGAAGAAAAAGTTTTGAAAATATTTATTAAGCAGAGGATTTTTTGTGGAACATTTTATTAGACAAGTTACCAATGAAATGGAGTATGAAATACAAGGTGAGCAAGGAGAGAAAATGACTGCAGTAAAGAAGAAACAACAAAACATTGTTTTTTTTTGAGTTGCAAAAATAATAAAGAATTTTGGGAACATTTAAAAATACATGTAAATGGGAATGTTTTAAATATATAAATATGAGCATGATATTATATGGGAATTAGAATAAATAAATGTGATATATACACACACACACACACACACACACATATGCATAAATATATATAGACAAATAGATACATACTTATCTGTATATTTATGTATGTATATGTATATATATATATATATAAAGATATATATATATATATATATATATATATATATATATATATATATATATATATGTATGTATGTATATATATATATATATATATATATATATATATATATATATATATGTGTGTGTGTGTGTGTGTGTGTGTGTGTGTGTGGTATATAAAGAATGTAAACAGGGTCATAGGTTCATAGACGGTCACTAGGCTAACAGCTGTAGAGCCCTTACAAGCCTAGCCATGTTCACCCTGAGTTGCCACAATTGTTGGTAGCTATGGGACTGAAGTTTGCAGAGGTATGGGTCTATAGTAGTTAATACTGACTTCCCCTGTCCAGGAGGGTTGTGGCTGCCACACCAAGAGTGAATTTGCAGTCATCAATCCATTGATCTAGGTTGCATTTGAAGATGATCAGAGAGGGGCTCTGTTTCACGTGAACTGGAAGCTTGTTTCAGAGAAGTGACAGTCTCTGGAAAATGCATCTATCTCTCCCGCATGACCTGTTTATGCAGAGGCTATGTTAAGATCCTCAGAGCAAGTGACCCTCATGTAGTTCTATTTACAAATATGTAAAATTTCTCTTAGTGGCAGAGACTGCCCTTTAAGCCAGGCACAGGTCACCCCTTAGCAACCAGTAGGAGATAGAATACAATGACAAAGTTTTCAGTTTTTCTGCATAAGATTTGCTTTGTCTACCCTGTAATTTCTTGGTGAGAAACCTCTGTGGTCTCTCCAAATGTTGCATGTGTCTGTAAGGTACATTCAAAAAGGAGTATTGTACTCAATTATTGGTCAGACGAGGGCCAAGTATAATGGAATTATAATATCCTTAGATCTAGATGCAATGCCTTTACTTAAAAGATGTGCCACATAGAAGGATTTCCTTACTACTGTGGATACGTGGTGGTCAAAGGTCAGATTGCTATCGACCTAAGTACCCAGATCATGTACCACTGGGTCTACACTTAGGGCAAGTGCTGGCTATAATGTAATTAGCAGGGATGTCAGTTTTCCCAAAGAAAATGATAAAACATTTTTTTGCATTTAGCTTTAATCTGTGACTTTGGTACCAGTCATTTGTCTGTGTTATCCTTGTCTGCAGTATATCAGCATCACTGGGGAACTCTGTGATTGCTCCCAATTTGCAATCATCAGCGAACTTGGTTAGCCACAGGCTGTCCAAGTTTGTCAGGACTTCTGAAAAATAAATTCCAAACAGTAAGGGGCCTAGCACAGAACTGTGTGATATGCTACTGGCGACTGGTCTTTTGCTAAAGGGGAAGTCACCCACTTTGACAGTATGAGTCCTATTGGTAAGCCAGTTAGCTACCCATCTGGTAATGTAGTAAATAATTCCCAATTGGGAGAGTTTCTCTATAATACCTGAGTGTGGGATTGTGTCAAATGCCTTGGCTAGATCACAATAAGCATTAAGCACTGTCTTTCCCTTGTTCATGGCTTTGGTGACTTTCTCAAAGATGTCAACCAGGAATACTCTGCCTTTAACAAATCCGAACTGGACTGAGTTCAAAGTTTGGAGATTACCTATGTCCTTGTTAATAAGATCCATAATGATTTTTCCCATGGCCTTGCATATGAGGGTAGTCAAGCTTATGGGTCTATAACTCCTAGGGATGGTTGATGGTTCGCCTTTGTGCAGAGGGATTATTGTTCCTGTCCTCCATTCCACTAGAACCTAGCCAGTTCTCAGGCTATGGTTAAACAGAGATCCAATTGGGTCTGCTATGTCTAGTCACATTGATGCTGTGTTTTTGGCCTTGGAGAGCACTGTGATGACCTGCTCTCTTGAGATAATAGACTGAGGAGTGGTGACAGGTATACTTTGGGGGATGACTGGAGAGGGCAGGGGTATGAAGCTTGCTCCTAATCTATCAGCCAACAGGTTGTCCATTACTTCTGGTTGAGTAAGGGTGATACCATCCACAACCAGCTCTGTGCATAGCTGGGTATTCTCCTTTAGATTTTGGAAATAGTTAAAAGAATGCCTTGTGATTATCCTTAACCGGGAGACTATTTTCGCTTCATAATTAGCTTTGGAGGACTTGACAAGGTCCCTAATTTGTTTGTTTAAGCTAGAGAGGGATTTCTTCCTCTGCTGAGCCAGTTCCATCTTGTTCTCTGAATTAGTTTCTTTCTCTTGTTTTATAGCCTGTTTATACTAGAGGTCCACCAGGATGGCTTGTTATTTTTGCAACACCTGGTTTTATTCCATCAGGTGCAGCCAATTCTTTACAACTACATAAATGGTTAAACAGGGCATTGGTGTACACCTCTGCATAGGAGTAAGTGCTATCTGTATTTGAAAGGCTTTGAAAACTGTTATGCCATCACTTAGTAGGAGGTAATTTGTCTTTGAAAAATTCTTGTGTTTTTAAGCTTGATGGGGTATCTGGTCTTATAATTACATCAAATGAGACTAATTTATTGTCCGATCTTATCAGGAAGGACATCACACAAGGTGGAGTGCAATGCTCCCCCATGTTAGTGAGTACTATGGTCAGGACATTTGAGCCTCTTGCGGGCTGCTGATGAGCTGTTCCAGAGCATTTGCACTGACAAAGTCCAAGAACCTCTGAGTCTGGATGTTTTTGGTTTATGTTTTCCACTCAATGGCAGGATAATTAAAAACACTCATGAGTAAGGTGCTGGGCTGTATGGCAAGTGACTCCACTAAGTTCAGATATACAAGTATGCTTTTCCTGTTTCATGGTGGGAGACCTGTAGCTAGCTATGATGTGATAAGGGCTTTGTCTATAGTTAATTGGACATGGAGTAGCGCAAGAGTGTTATACACTTTGACCAGTCTTGAGGTGTACTTATCCTTAAGGAAGATTGATACACCTCCTCCTGTGGTTGTTTCATGCTCAGTTTGTGGTCTGAATGAATGGAAGGCATTGTAGCCCTGCACAGCTGGGGTGCTTTCTGCACCTTTGAACCATGTCTTATTGACTGCACAGATGTCAGCATCTCCCAAAGTGATTCACAGATTCAAAGAAAACTTTATTGTCATTTAAGACACACAAGTGCAGCCTAAATGAAATTTCGAGCATCAACTCATCATCAAAGTACAGAATCAATTTAAGTATAAAAAGAATAAGACATGATGTATACACAACTATTCTAATGACTAATACACATAAATATATACCTTATAACCTATTTCTACTCAGGTAAAACTATCCATACATATAAACCCAAATATGAACAAATAATACTGTACACAGAAAAATAGAAGAAAAGGCAGTTTGTTAATATTGCACATGAGGAATTATTGCTATTGCACTTCTAAGAGAAAGATATTGCACTTCTGTAAGAATATATTAACTATAGTGAATTAAATAATATATAATTTTCAGTAAAATATTACCAGTGAGATCACTTTTGGAGGTAGGAGACATGCAAGGTGATGTTAGAGTTTATGAGCCTTATTACTGTTGGATAGAAGCTGTTCAAGAGCCTGGAGATCCAACAGCGGATGCTGTGGTGCCTCTTGCCAGATGAAAGTCGAGCAATTCAGCCAAATGCTGGATGTAATGTGTCTCTAAGTATTTTGGATGCACTCTTTATGCTTCTTGTTGTAAAAATGTCTTGCTTGGTTGGAAGATTTGTGCCCATTATCTTTGCAATCCTCACCACTCTTTGAAGCTTCTTCCTCTCTGCCGTAGTACTGTTTCTGTACCACACAGTAAAGTTGCAGGTGATAATAATTTCAATAGTTCCTTTATAGAAAGTGGATAGAGCATTCAGATGAAGCTTTGCTCTTTTGAGCCTTCTCAGGAAGTGCAAGCATTGATGAGCTTTTTTAACTATCTGGCCTCTGTTCATGGACCAAGAGAGGCCTTGTGAGATGTGTACCCCCTGGAGCTTTGTATATTGAACTCTCTCTACCACCTCACCATTGATCTCAAGTGGCAAGTGAATGTCTATTCATTTTCTGAAGTCAATGATAATTTCTTTAATTTTGTTGACATTCAGATCCAAGTTGTTATTTTCACACCATTTGATCAGAGAGCTGACCTCGTTACTGGTTGCCAGCTGTCCAGAATTTTTATGGGTAGTCTAGAATTAAGGGACACTTTCACTGACATTGAAGAACACAAGAATATGTTTGATTGTGCACAGTAATATTGTACAAAAATCCCTTCTAGGGGAGGTTAAAATCACACTTTTATTCTGCGTGCATTTTGCTTTCACATACATGTCCAGAATTCTTGACATGAAAAGCTGGCAACCCTACTCTCATCATCAGCCCTTATGAGTTCCACTATAGTGGTATCATCTGTGAATTTGATGGTATGGTTATTGGGAAATTTCACAGAGCAGTCATGAGTAAGGATGGTGAATAGTAGAGGACAACATACCCTTGAGGCACACCAGTGTTGAGTGCAATGATACCTGATGTGTTGTTACCAGCACATGTCTTCCATGGTCTTCCAATCAAGAAGTCAAGGATCAAGTTGCAGAGGCTCTTGTTGATCCCAAGGTTAATTAATTTGCCTGTGAGATGCATCAGAACCACTGTGTTGAATGCTAAGGTAAAGTCAATGAACAACAGCCTGACATAGTTGTTCCTCTCCAAGATGTTCCAGAAGGAAGTGAAGGGCCACTGAAATGGCATCCACAGTGGATCTGTTTGGCTATAGCCAAACTGTAGAGGGTTGATGGTCAGTGGTAGAGCTTCTGACAGATGTTTTTTTTACAATCCTTTTGAAGCATTTCATGACATTTGTTGTTTGTGCCAATAGTCTGCAGTCATTTAAGCATTTTGGATTGGCTTTTTTGGGCAGTGGGATTATATTAGTTACCTTAATGCATGCAGGTACTCTTTCAAGAGCCAGGGAAGTATTGAAAATATCTGTAAGGATTAGGTACAGTTGGTCTGTGCATTCTCTTAATACTTTGCCCAAAATGTTATCAGGGCCTGCAGGCTTCCTGCAGTTCATTAACTTAAGTTGACATCTCACTTCTCCAGGGTTAAGTTTGAGCACTGTCTCATTCTGACCTGTGGGTAGTTTTGTAGTCTCCTGTTGGTTTTCTCCTCAAATCTGCCATAGAATGAGTTCAGCCTGTACAGAAATTCTGTGCTGTCATACATTGAACTGTCTTGTTGCTGTAGTCAGTTAGCTGCTGATTGCCTTGCCAGAGGTTCCTGGTGTCCCTCAAAGCAACTTTTTACCTTTCTTCCATACTCGCACTTGGATTCTTCAATGCCCCTTTTTAGGTTAGCCCTTCCTTCACTTAGACCCACCTTGTCCTTGGCCCTGAGTGCCTCATTCCTTGCCCTCAAGCTCATACACTCTGCTGGTTAGCTAATTGGCTCTGATTGTAATCTTATTGGTTGTAGAAACATCTTCCAAGCATTTTGAAATGTATACCATTGTAGCGTCTGTTTATTTGTCTGTTTACATGCTAATTGAAAGTGGCTCCTTCCCTGAAGACGTCCCAACAGGTATTACTGAAACAGTCCCTGAGGCTTTCCATTGCCCCTTCATTCCACACCCTGATCAGTTTCTCAGTGGGTTTTTGTCTGATCAGCATGAGGAGTGCTTCCAGTCAATGCTAATAAAGCACTCCTACCTTTTTCCATACTTGCCACAGAATTTTTTACAACCACCTGAGCTACCACCAGCTCAGGCAGATCAGACCTTTGTTTAGCATCTCATCCAAAGGACAACACACAAAGGAGTGTACCCCCCTTATGTTTCACAGCAGTGTCAATACTTTAAAAGTAATCCAACTAACTGTTGTAGAATTGAGCCTTTGGCCTTCTCTACTTAGAGGCAACTGTGATACCTGCTGAGCTACTGAGTTAAGCAAAATAAACTATTTAGCTTCCATTTGCCTAACAACTGTTTCTGAGCAAGTCTGTTAACTAGACAGTGCTCCCAGGCTATGAAAAAGGTCCATATGGATCAGATATCTATGTTGGTTAACAGATCTATACAAATAGGCAAACAGACAAGCCTAACTACCTAGCTAATTAACTAAGTTAATAATACAATTAAGGAAATTCCAGGAACTGACTGGGTTTAATGTGGTCTACAATTCATCGCTATTTGCTTTATTCTGCAACTATACAAATAGACTTTGATAAAACATAAAATGAACAGAAATGGTATAATTTATATGTGTTAAGCATTAGAATCCTAGACATTTAGAAATGTTTCACAGAGAGCCATTTTGCACTGCACCTTCCCCACAGCAGCCTTGCTCCTGCACAGAGTACAATAAAGTATTAGCCTACTTACCTGCTGAATACACCTCTGAGTACTGCACAGACACTGCATAATACCCCTTCCTCTGCTCATATATCCTGCAGTGTACATAATGTTGTCCTAAATTATTTTAACAAGACATATATGTCCTTGCATTGCATTGTGTTTTGTCCTGCCATGTCCTTGTGGAAGCATATGCTATTATTTAGTAGAACCCCTTCTCTGGCCTTGTTCCCTGTCAACTAACACAATGAAGTACATTAGAGTTCACTTTTGGTACCTATTCTAGTTGCAGCAGGTAATGCAATATGATCCCAGGCAACATAGAAGCTTCATTCTATAGCACTTAAGGCACTGTGCCTTTGAATTACTTGCTCCTTACAGTCCATTCTGTGGTATATGGGCATGTAATACATATTCCTCATGTTCTCCCTGGTACATTTCTATATAGGAGACCATTTCATTCAAGCCCCAACCATTTGTTGTGTCCATCAGCTGTATTCTTTGCTTAAGAGCATTGCTATATATTTAATTTATTTCCACTTGATTATATATGTGGAGGGTTTGCTCATCATTCCAATTATTTCTGATATTACAACTAAGCCCTCACTTTTATTACCTTTTTTATTCTTACTTTACCTATTTAATATTTATTGGTAACCTGTTATGGTTTGTCCATCATTATTTATATATTCTGTTGTAATTACTTTGTCCTAAGCATGAGTTAGTGATTGTTTGATCTGGCACTGATATTTTAATTTCATGTCCAATATGAGTTCTATCTGTTGTCACATGGTTATTTTTTAATTATTCCTTTTTAAGGTATATTTATTGGATATTAATTTTTACACTGATTTAAACTTAGCTACAACATTTATAATATTTTTTTCCTAAAAAGCTGATTGTGGTGAATTGTATTTTAATTTTTATTGTGTGTTTTTTTTTGATTAATTGGTGATATTTTAATTGACATTCGGTCACTTGATGTTTATATTTGCCAATCATTTTCTGAACTGTAGCTGTATGGGGGAGGGGTTCTTTCATTACTTAATGGTTGTTTTGCAAGTTATTTTATATGAAGAAGTCTATTCCATAGTACAAAAGCACATAATGGTTGTTCCACAGTAAAGATAGAAGTCTGTTTTTCCAGCTTTCATGTTTTGGTTTCTTTCAATTGCTTTTTAAATTTACAATGGAATCCTATATATGTTTACTGTTATGGTTTGCAGCATTTGAAATGGGTTAGATGTAGGATCCTAAACATCTAGAAATACTTCACAAACCATGTGTTTCTTTTTAGATATTTCTTCTATTTTTCTTGTATGAGGTTAGAAATTGTTTATAATTTACTTTCATATTTAGTGCATTTTTATTGTTACATGTATTGCTCTTTTGCTGATGTGTCTGCTTACTTTTATAGGCTGTATGCTTTGGCATAACCTCTGTTTTGCATATATTTTTTGATGATCATTTCTCTCAAGATCATCCCTAAAAATGGCCTTTGACTAGCAGGGTAACCCAGATTGAAAGAGGGAAAATCCAATAAACAAAAATGTTTAAATAGCCCATTGTGCTTAAATAACTAAAGGTTATTAATAACTGAAAACAGTGCAGTTGCACTGCAAACATTTAGTTACAGTAAAGATCAGGAGCAAGTCATACTGATAATATTATCAAATAATTGTTTATACACAAACTGAATTATTTCTCTGATAGCAAGATGAAGAAAAATGAATGCACATTTTAGTCATCTAAATGATAACATCAATTGTCATAATTTTATATTTATGGTTTCAGCAGTGGTTACATTTCACACAAAAGGCAGTTAATAATTAAAAAAATAATTTGTTTTTTAGAAAGCAGAATGTTAATTACTGGTATGCTTACACTCCTCAACCCAGTCTTCAGGAAAATGATTCAGTTACACCAAGCCAAGTTTCACATGACTAAAACATGTATGTCATATGAATAATTGTTTGTTATTGTTAGCATCATTTGCTCTTCAGGCAAATACATATTTATAATTAAGAAATGCTTTTCTGAATGTAGAACTTGAAAAAGTACCCGCGTGAATGACATGCTGGCAGCCTGTTATTAAAATGCAGTTTTCCTTGTATCAGTGTTTTCTGCCTTTTCTTTTCAGTACATAATCAGACCTAAAATGAAGTCTTTGCAAAAACAGTTTGAAATGTACAGCTGCAGATTCTATTCAACTCTGATTTATTGTTATCTGATCACTCACTATGTACTATTTCATTTCCTGTAAGTGAAGCTGATTTATGTAGCTAATTTTTACAAGTTATTGTGAGTCTTCTACAATGGGTTGAAAACAAGTACAGATTTTCTCATTAAATCAGTGAAATGATCTTTTGTTTTGTGCAAATATTACTGCAAGGAAACTTACTTCATTTTGAGGGAAGCAGTGACTTTTTTGACAGCTCCATTAAGTTTAAACATTATTACTTGTCATATAACAACTGGGTTTCAGATAAGCAAACAAAAGGCAAACTTGATTTAATAATTTTAGGATATTTCACTTCAATATGTAATTTTAATAATATCACGGCATTTATAATGCGCACATACACACACACACACACACACACACACACACACACACACACACACACACACACACACACACACACACACACACACACACACACTGACATGCGCGAAAACAATGGAACCAAGACTGTTTTAACTTTCATCAGGTTTAAGGCAGATAAACAAATTATTGGCAGATTGTTAGTTTTTTTTCCAGAATGCATGCATAATACAACAAAACCAACACAGCTAATGACAATTTAGAGGATTACCAATTTACCTTAACTATGTCTTGGAGAAATGGGGAAAAAACATGGAGCATGCAGTAAAATGTCAGGCGGAAACAGGAAACGCATTCATAAATGACACAGAAATGTATGATCTGTGCTGTATAAGCAGCATGCTTTCTCCTCAGTATATATGATTGATCTATGAGCTTTAACACTCATTATTTTGCACTTATGTTAATGTTATCTATTATATTACAATTATTTTATGATTATAACAGTAAAAATAAAAAATAATAAAAGAAAAAGAAGAACAAGGAATCACCTTCTGGTTGAGTCAAACAACTGATAATCCCAGTGCTAATCAAATTCATAAAAACAGGAGTATAAGAGTTAAATGTAAATCTTGTAATGCAGTATTATCTTTTCACACCTCTCCTATCTGGATTCTACTATGAAATGTTGACTTTCACAAAGGTGCTGATCCAAAATAACCAAAAAATAATGCCTGAAACACAGCAAAATGAAAAATTGAAGTTAATTTGCAGGAAAGGCGTGCCTCACTGTACCCTCTGATGTGAGGTGCAAGGCCCCCCCCCACACACACACACACACACACACACACACACATTCCCCAAACTTATATATCCCAACTCCAAGGTTGCATGGGAGGGAATCTCCTAAACGGTGTGACCATTGCTGGTGCATACTTAGAAATTGCACCAGCAATGATCTCCTATGGGGGTCAGCATTCAGTGTTCTGCGTTTCAATATTTTATCTTGCTCGCAATTGAAGCTTGGTGCATTTCACTTCAAACAACTATAGAGCAGCCTCTGTATAAACATTATTACTGTTTGTGTAGTTTGCCCCATATTCAGAAAAAATAAAGAAATGCTAAATCCTTTCCTGTTTCCTATCTTTCCTTGCAGTTTTTTGCACCTTACCTCTTATTTGTTATATTAACAAACTTTATTACTGTAAATATTTTCCAGTATATTTAACTAACAAATAGATTGCCTCTTGATTATTTTGTGTTTTATGTGAAGGTAAGTGTTAATGATCCATTAGCACTCTTAAACTGAATTTCTAAAGCCACATTTTTATAAACATATTTATTAAATTTCAACTAAAACAGTGGTACATGTAAACATACATTAAAGCAAAAAAAAAAAAAAAAAAAAAACAAACCATAGTAGGACTTACTTCGTGCAGTAAACACGTCTTCTTTATAACAATTAGCATTCACACCAACATTCCATAAATGGTTCATTTCCTTCCTTTCCTTAAATTTCACTCCTCCCCCTAAACATTATTTTGTTGTTTTATTCCCCTAAATTCCATTTACTTCTATATAAATTGCTCTTTCCCTTTCTCAGGATCTCACCTCCAGTTATTTTATCTCCTTTACAATATTCAGTACTTCAAACATAGATGGTTTAGATTTTGAATGGCATTTTTTTGTAAGTGCTTTTTTTGGCAAGAGTAGTGTTAAACTCACTATGGCCTTACTATGTCTAGACAATTCAGAGCATATGCCCCTGCTCAAAAGAATGGCTTTGTTTTGTTAGAATGATTTGCTCCCCCAATACTCTGTAGGAAATTTTTAAAATATTATAAGTTGTTGTATTCTCAGGGAATATGCTACCTATGCTCTCTCTTTCCCATCACACCGCCAGCATTTGATAACTATCTGATGAAAAATTCTCTGAAGTCCATTCAGGTATAAAACGTCTCTACAGACACTTTCAATCAAATATTCTAAACGTTCTGGACTTTTTGCTTACTTGGGTGCCATACAGATGTTTTTTCCACTGTTTCTTGATAAATTGCCCTTCCAATTTTTAATAACCTTCTATGACTGATTCTTATAGTCAAAGATGTAATATTGTATATGACCTGCTAATTAGCCATTTTTAACAGCTGCTTTTGCTCTAGACTCACCTAAAAACTCTACCACAACTGATTTTTCACTTAGCACTCCCCTAACCATTACTCTTTGCCTTATATTCTGTTATCAGTCCCTAGTATGGAATGCAGTCTATAACCTCTAGTCTAAATTTCTGATTGGCTGCATCATTTTCTGTTATCTTCCCTCCCTGTTCCTCCCAACACCTTGATTTCTTTGCTTTTCTCCAGTAAATTCCATTCCTTCTTGCCTTTTTTCAGTATCATAGCTTGCAGTCATTCCTGTATTGATGTCATCATAGAATTATATGCAGCTATTTAAAAATAAGGTACAAAACCATAGTGACTGGTGCAAAAAAAAAAATGACTGCATCCTAATTATTCATTTTGTTTCTTCTTTCTCTGTATAGTTCTTTATATTCCCCTATCTATTACTTCTATTAACCAGCTCTATCGCCATAAACCTAAACTTATGGTTTAGATAATTATCCATTGTATGTTTGACCAGTGCATTAGTCTCATCCTCACAATTAATAGCATAAATATGCTCCCTCGCTCTCTCTCTCTCTCTTAATAGAAAAGCTGTGTAATAGAAGTAATAGATTGGGAAATATAAATAACTATATGGAGAAAGAAGAAACAAAATGGATAATTAGGATGCAGTCAGATAGAGGGAAAGGGTTGAATGACAGGAGGGATAGACCCCTTAAACACTGAGATATGGACTATGAAATATATCTATTGATATGGATGTTCACATATGTTGATAGTTTTAAGTATGTGTACATTTAACACTAATATTGTTCTGTATATGAAGAGCTTTATATATATATATATATATATATATATATATATATATATATATATATGAATTTTTATACATTTTTAAAATTCCACTCTTATATTTAACGGTTTGAATATATATATATATATATATATATATATATATATATATATATATATGGGAACACTTCACATAATCGAATTATTGAAATCTCGATTTGCATATGGTCGAGACCATATGATCAAGATTTTAATAAATCGAATGTGTGTAGTGTTCCGAAATAACACTTTACTTGCCTTAATACATTACGTGCACACAGAGGCAAGTATTGTTGCATGCCTTGTGTGTACGTAATGTATTTTTTGTTTCATGGTGTTGGCAGGAAGTAAAGAAATCTCCCGTTTTGCGCTTCCGCATACAGCGCAAGATGGGAGATTTCCCATCTCCCCACTGTAGCACGATCTTGGAGTTGGTATATTTAAGTAGGGGGGGTGTGCAGGGGGGTGAAGCCCCTGCAAGCAAGCTTGTGTTTTTGTTTTAATGGTTTCCCTTCAGAAGTTCGAGTTTCCGAAACTCGAGCTTTTGGTTTCGGTTATTTGTAGTTCGAGATTTCAGAAATTCGATCTTCTGAAGTGAATCCATATATATATATATATATATATATATATATATATATATATATATATATGTATATATATATTATTTTATGAAATTCTATATATATATGTGTGTGTGTGTGTGTATTTTTGATAAAGGTCATTTTTTCATGAAATAAATAATGTATGTGTGTGTATATAGATATATATATATATATATATATATATATATATATATATATATGTATATAATTTATGTTAAAGTTTTATAAACTTTTTAACTGAAGAATGTTCTCTGAAAGGGAATAAGCGTATATTTGCTTCCATCTAGTGGCAGATTTAGATATGTCCTAGAGATGTAGTATTTTAGTGCCTTTTTTGCTCTTTAAAATCTTCACAGAGAGATATGTTTGGATGGCACTCTCATATTATCGCAACCACAGCTTCACTACATTCAGTACATTTTCGGCAACATTCTGTTCGGAATTAAGTAACCTGCTGCTGAGCGTTACAAAGTTAGAATGTTGCTGAAAATGCCGTGAATTCAAACAACCTGTGGTTGTGGTAATATGTAAATACCGTTTAGATTCTTTGCTAGAAAATGTTAATATCTATATGGCATTTTTGAATTTAACAGCAGAATTTTAGTGTAGGATTTCACTGAAGGGTTAAAACAACTAGCACTGAAATGTACTTAAGAAGTTCTTGAAACAGTCCAGAATGATCTATTTCATGTTCATGTGACGTTACTTCCAGATTTTATTTAACTAGCTGCATCTCTTGTTAACATGATATCTTTTTATTTTCGGAGCCTTAAATGTTGCTAGGCTGCAGTTTTTTTCTGGGTAACATGAGACAGGAATCCCTCCTTTTTAGTATTATAGATGAAACATCATACTCAGATTATGTTGGGATAAGTAAACAGACACATCTAAATTACTTTGTAAGGATTGAATTCACTAAATAATGATAGGCCTTTGAATTTCAGCCTTCATATTCTTCAGAAAATAAATGATAACACAAACCTTTTATTCTAGCAATTTTCTAAGTTTATAAGATCAGTATTTGAAATTTGTCCCTGTTTTGGGGCTGTATTCTCCCATTATTGGCTTTGTCCACGTTTTTTGTGCTAAGAGGCTGAGAGCTATGGTGGTGAGAAGTGAGAACTGAATTCACTAATTGATAGCCAGTTAAGTTTCAGTCTTCATGTCTTTCAGGAAGCTGCTGATTTGGCATGGTGGTATGTTGTTTTGACTGTAGTGCACATGGTCCTGGGTTCAAGACTTGGCAGTGAAATTCATGGTGGTAACACAACATTTTATTCTAGCAACTTTCCAAAATTATACAAGCAATGTTTAAAATGTGTCTCTATTTTTTTTCTTTTGGCCTCCCCCAAAAAAACAGAAATTGAAACAAGTGCGAGAAGCTGTGCAAGATGCCTATGGCTTACACTACAGTCATTCTGTCTCTCTCTCTCTATCTATATATACATATATATATATATATATATATATATATATATATATATATATATATATATATATATATATATATTTGCAAAAGTAGACTTTTGTGATGGAAATGTTCTGAATTGGGCAGTTTTGCCATTATTGGTTCATGCATTTTGTTTCATTACCTAATGCCTACTGGAAAAATGTTCAAACAAATTTTAAAATGCGCTCTAACTTAAGTCTAACAAGTGTGCTGTGTAATACAAAGAATAACATTTAATAAAGTCAGGAAGGTGTATCAAAGAACACATGTATGTTTCTTGTTTTGTGTGCAAGGCCTATGATTTGAAAACAGCCCAAGGGTAATCTTTATCCATCATTGGCCAGATGCATTTTCTTTGGATGTGGTGTGGGTTTCAGTGTTGTTCCAATGAATGTGAGTTTCAAGGGCAGAGAAGTTTTAATGCTAAGTCTATTTTCATTGTGAGAGAGTATTGCTTTCTTTAGCAGATATCTATTAGTGTTTGTGCATTGTGCTATAAAATGTGAAAATAAAATCCATATAATCATTGTAGAAGTAAAGCAGTATGCACACATTAGTGTTTATGGTAAATGGGGAGAAATAGCCAGGTCATGGGGCATTGGAATGCTGCAGGGGGACTCTGGTACCATATTTTGTTTGTCCTTCAGTTTGCATTTGAAAGTTTGTATCCCACAATTCATTTGAATGGGCGGGGTTATGTAATAATGTATGCAAATTTTACATTAATCAGCATACAGATGTGTAACTATTTTTCATGGGCCTTGTCCAGATTTTTGATGTTTCCAGATTGAGAGGTATGAATGTCTCATTTTGATGCTTGTCCATACTTTGACATACTGTTGAAGGGATCAGTGGGAGAAATGTTTAATTTTGGTGACAGTGAAGTACTTGTGCATATATAGTCAAACCTCTGAACTGATTGCTGGGCAAAATAATTTTTTGTGTCATTTTAATGCTTGTGCATAGTTAGACAAACAACTGAAGTGGTTCCAGGAGGAAATAATTAAGTTTTTGTCATGGAAATACTTGTACATACTTGGACAAACTACTGAAGGGATTCCTGTGGGCAAGTTCATGGAGAGCAACTCAGATATCAAAGGTGAAGTATCACTATTAACAATGGATGTGTGACCACATGAATATTGGACTTTGAATCACAAGTACACCTCATTAGCATATACCACTTCACAAAATGTCATATTTGCACCTCATTATACTTAATGCATTTCATATTAATGTAATTGGCCTACTGTATATGATCCTCAATTTTGCTACACTCATTCATAAACTTCAAGAATACCCCTATTGCATTTGCACAAATGACTATGAGCACCAGCTATGGAGCCTCAAGTAAGAAATGGGTTTCAATTATTATAAAAGAGTTGGACCAAATTTGATTCCACCATATTGCATTTAATGTATATCATTTAAATGTTAAACAGTCATTGAAATATTCAAAACAAAATAAAATGTATCAAGAATTCATGCTTAGCAATATTAGTAAATTAAAGATTTATGTAAAAATATCTTGATGAGACAAATGTAATAACATTTGAAGAAGTATGTGTGTAACTGCAGCAAAATGTAGTTGTACTATTACAAGAATTGTCATACACTGTCAACAAGAAAAATGCCTAATAGATTAACTGATATATATATATATATGGTTCTAGGATGGAAGATCGACACGCAAAAGACCGACACCGACTTCACCGACGCGAAAACACCGACACAGAAATAACCGACACTACAAACCACGGACATTTCACAGGTAAGGGGTTAAAATTTGCTAATCAAGCCTACCATGTTCAGGTAAGGTGGCAGTGTTATGCATGTGTGAAATTTAAACCCCTTACCTGAACATGGTAGGCTTGATTAGCGAATTTTAACCCCTTACCTGTGAAATGTCCGTGGTTTGTAGTGTCGGTTATTTCTGTGTCGGTGTTTTTGCGTCGGTGAAGTCGGTGTCGGTCTTTTGCGTGTCGATCTTCCATCCTAGAACCATATATATATATATATATATATATATATATATATATATATATAGATATATATATATATATAGATAGATATATTTTTTTCTTTTCTTGTGATTGCAAATAAGAGTGCAGAAAGGTTTATTATCTGTCATCGGTATTCTTCATAATGCAAAAACTATCACATGATCACTGTGCAGTCCCACAATATAACAAACGAAATACATTTAAAAGCTTAAGAGTGATGTGTTGTCACTGAAAACAATTATAAAGATAGGAAATATAACAAAAGCATATACACGTTGTAGCTGTGAGTACATTTAATATTGCTTTAATACTAACAGTGGATAATGATTAGGGTCTGGAGAACTATCATATTCATAGCTGTTATTAATTGTGCCCTATTTTTCCCATTAACATTTTTGCTAGAGATCATACGGCCTTTACAGTTTTAGTATACATGGTACTATATGGTACTAAAAGAGATCATCATAGGTTAATACCCCCACATTAACATTTTTATTCAAAAATTCAGAAATGTCAGCATTGCATTTCCCACAGAAAACAGCAATGTAGGTTAACTCTTTTTTTCCCCAGTTCGTAAATCAGACTCATAATGGACACAGTATGTACCCATCTTCCAGAGCTGTTAGTCTTAGTTATATAAAACTGGAGTTTGTCCCCAAGAACATGTGTTATAGAAGTACCTAGGTCAGTATCCCAGATTTTCTCTAAATCCAAAAGAGGTACCACCTTCACATTTATGAAAATACAGACCTTACATTAATCTTTTTTTCCTTCCTTTAAGAATGAAAAATGGCATGTAAAATGGAAGTCATGGTAATCAATACAACAGTTAAGGTCACCCAGTCATTCAGTCATACCAAAAGGCATTTCTTCTATGTTAACTGTTAATTTCACAGGAATCACAGGACATTAAAAGCTACTTACTTTACAAGCATTACTTTCCACACTAGACTGATCCACACTTCCAGAAGAGGGATATGCCAGAGATGCCCAGGATGAATTTAAGGATAGCATTCCAATTATCCAGGTCCTGTTTGAAGGAGGATAGTGTATCACACTGCTGTACTCCCCTTGTGCAGATAAAGCCATGTGGTACACTGCTGTACTCCCCTTGTGCAGATAAAGCCATGTGGTACACTGCTGTACTCCCCTTGTGCAGATAAAGCCATGTGGTACACTGCTGTACTCTCCTCCTTCAGATAAAGCCATGTGGTACACTGCTGTACTCTCCTTGTGCGTATAAAGCAGTATGGTACACTGCTGTACTCTCCTTGTGCAGATAAAGCCATGTGGTACACTGCTGTACTCTCCTCCTTCAGATAAAGCCATGTGGTACACTGCTGTACTCTCCTTGTGCAGATAAAGTCATGTGGTGCACTGCTGTACTCTTCT
This sequence comes from Protopterus annectens, assembly GCF_019279795.1. Lineage (NCBI taxonomy): Eukaryota > Metazoa > Chordata > Ceratodontiformes > Protopteridae > Protopterus > Protopterus annectens. The sequence continues at coordinate 1,455,927,730 of NC_056731.1, read as the reverse complement.
AGTGTGCAGATAAAGCAGTGTGTCACACTGATCTACTCTCCTTGTGAAGATAAAACAGCATGATACACTGATGTACCATCCCCATGCAGATAGAGCAGTGCGATACACTGCTGTTCTCTCCTCATGCAGATAAAGCAGTGTGGTACACTGCTGTACTCTCCTCATTAAAATAAAGCAGTGTAGTACACTGCTGTACTCTCCTTATTAAAATAAAGCAGTATGGTACACTGCTGTACTTTCCTCATGCAGATAAAGCAATGTGGTACACTGCTGTACTCTCCTCATTAAAATAAAGCAGTGTGGTACACTGCTGTTCTCTCCTCATGCAGATAAAGCAGTACGGTACACTGCTGTACTCTCCTCATGCAGATAAAGCAATGTGGTACACTGCTGTACTCTCCTCATTAAAATAAAGCAGTGTGGTACACTGCTGAACTCTCCTCATTATAATAAAGCAGTGTGGTACACTGCTGTACTCTCCTCATGCAGATAAAGCAGTGTGTCCCAATGCTGTACTTTCCTCATGCAGATAAAGCAGTGTGGTATACTGCTGTACTCTCCTCATGCAGATAAAGCAGTGTGGTACACTGCTGTACTCTACTCATGCAGATAAGGCAGTGTGATACATTGCAGTACTCTTCTCGTGCAGATAAAGCAGCGTGATACACTGCTGTACCCTCCCCATGCAGATAAAGCGCTGTGTCTCACTGCTGTACTTTCTTCATGCAGATAAAGCAGTGTGTCACACTGCTGTACTCTCCTCATGCAGATATAGCAATGTGTCACACTACTTAATCTGCATGAGGAGAATAGTCAATAAACAAGGGAGACATTAAGTCATGAATCTGTCTCTCCGTCTTATTATTTGATCTTCTGAAGCAGGTTTAGATCTCTTTTTCTGGTATGTATGTGACTGTTTAATCCAAAACTTTTAACTTAGGGCAAGAAGAATTTAATTCTCAAAAAAAGTGATTTTATAAATTATTTATGTTTCACACAGTTCACAGCAAGCTATTCTTCTACCCCATATCAGGGGCAGACTGGGCATTCGGCAATTCTGGCAAATGAATGCCAAAAGGGCTGTTGCCAAAATGGGCCTGTGGGCAGCTAAAAAAAAAGAAAAGGAAAAAAGTTTAATTATTAAACTATACACACATGCAGCAGTTCAAACTACAACCTAGTGTGTAAAGTCGAATGCAGTTCTCTGAGCGGAACTCAGAGTAGTGTGCATGCGTGCTCGAGTTCCTCTTTAAAAAAAAAAAAAGAAAGAAAGAAATATTTTTTGTCTCCAGACTGTTTTAAAACCAGTCCATATTGGGAAGACTACAGGGATCAGTGAAGATGCCCAGAAGTCATTGCAGTTTTAATCACAAGAAATAGGAAGATGATGGGATTGTGAAGTCAGCAGCTTGTCATGTAAACTGAGTATGTGATGTGGCTGCTGATTAGTCCTGTTACTCTTGCAATCTTTTCCCTTGCTTTAGTTGCGAATGAGAGAGGGAGAGGGTGGAGAGATGAGAAATGAGAGATGAGTGACAGTCGATTTGCGAGTGTAGAGAAAATCAGTGATCTGATCAGAGATTAGTGTTTAAACTTTAAGGTAAGTTCTCAGCATTTTTTTTCCTGGCAAGGTCAGCCAGATATTTCTGTATTCATTTTTTTTTCCTGTAGGGCCAACCAGATACTTTCTATACTTCTTTCCTGGCAGGGTTAACCAGATACCTTCAGTATTTATTTACTTTTTCCCTGGAAGGGTCGACCAGATAATTTCTGTATTTAATTATTTCCTGGCAAGGTTGACCAAATAAATTTGTTCCCTATTAAGTAAGTGAATGCTTAATATACCTGAAGGGACGGAACAGAGATTTTTTTTCCCAGAGGAAAAAAAAAATCAATGGGCCGTTTTCTGGACGTTGCCGTTTCCTCCACTGTGGTATGATCTCAGAGTTGGCATATTTAAGTGTGGGAGGGATGTGGGGGTTGAAACCCCCCACTTTATTTTGTGTTTGTGTTTTTTTTTTTTTTTTGCGGACCAATCATTGTTCCGTTTGTTCAGAATTTTGTGTTTTCGTTTTTTTCTTTGGGTTGATTATACAGAGTTCTCTATTTTAAGCATTTCCTGTTATAATATAGACCCATTAAATCTTGGTGCAGTGATGCAGTCTTGTATCTGGGCCTGTAAACTGCCAGGGTCCACCAGATAGCAGAAGGTCAAATCTGCAGTGAGCTGTGAGTTTTCGGGACTGTTTGTGATGTCTTTCTAGCAATATCCTGGCATGGTCAACCAGATATTAGTAGGTGATCTATGTGTTTTGCGGGCTGTTGATGCCTTTCTTTTTTTTAAATATAATATCCTGCAGGGTTAACCAGATAAGTGAGGAAATGTGTTTTGGGGACTGCTGATAAAATTTTTCTGTTTCTAATATAATACACTGCCATGGTCAACCAGATAACTAGTAGTCCATGGGTATGGATGGCTATTGATAACTTTCTCTTTTTTTAATATAATATCCTGGGAGGGTTAACTAGTTACTAGGGACTAAGAGGCAATGTGCTTTAGGGGCTGTTGATGATTTTTTTTTAATATGATATCCTAGCAGGGTTAACCAAATACTAAAGAGGCAGTGTATGAGTAAACTGAAGTAAAATCACCTACAAGATCTTGACTATGTGATGTGAAAGAAATGCAGTAACGTGATCATTGTCTTCCCTTTTCATTATTTTAAACCTGGTAGGCCCGAAGCAGATATTGTGGGTAGGCAATCATGCTGGGAGCTATGCCTAGTATTCGAATGAAATGACTGGCCTTACTGTTGTACTTCTGACTTGCTTTGCAACAGTGATGTGCATCTAAGTGGAATAACATCAACCATAAGCTCTGAACTCGGGCTATTGTTTATGTGAAAAAAATACATATATTAATAACAGTGTTGTATTTTATCATTTTTTGTCTTTTAACCTCACAAGATTAATCAGATACTGTGGGTCGAGTGGGCTATAGGGACTGGGCTATATGTGAATGAAGCAACTTGTCCTGCTGTTTATTGCTGCTGTAATCCTGGCTTTGCATGACTGTAATAGTATTCTGTATTTTCAGATGAATGCAATCTAATTGTCAAAAGTATGAGTCAGTCTTAATGTATGTTATTTCATATCAGTTCATGTGTATACTGAATGTCTGTTTAAAAATTTTGTAATATGCTAGAGCTTTACTCCCTAACATACCTCTCAACTGTCCAGATTTTTGCCTCATATTTTTGGTCTGTCCTTTAGACAGACAGACAGACAGTATAATAGAGGGTCAGCTGAGGATGGACTGTTTGGAGACAAAGTTAGAGACTCGAGATTCATAGGTTCATAGGTAGATACTAGGCTATCAGCCCTGGGGCCTATACAAACCCAGCCAAAAAGGTACCATGGCTTTTGCTACCCAAGAAAATTATTTTCCTGTGCCACTGTCGAGCAGAGCCACAGAGGTGATCCCGGGGTGAATTTCCTATTTCCCATCCAATCATCAAGATTTTTCTTGAAGAGTGCTAATGAGGAGCTTTGCTTGATATAGATAGGTAGTTTATTCCAGAGTCTGGGAAGTCTCTAGGATAGGAATCTATCCCTCTGGCATGTTCTGTTTATTGTGGTGACAAGGTTTAGGTCCCTAGAGCATGTAGCTAAGAGGGATTGGGATTTCTTTAAGTGGAGCATGTCCAACAACTCTGGGTTTGACATAGCTTTGTATGTTAGGCAGAGATCCCCTCTGAGTAGGCGATATGCGATGGAGTAAAGCCTGAGTTTTTTGAGACGGTCTGCGTAGGGCATCTGTTTGAGGCTGGTAATCCTTTTTGTAAGTATTTCTGCAGGTTTTCCAGTTGTTGTAGATGTCTTGTGAGGTACATACCAAAAGGGGCATTGTACTCTATAATGGGTCTAATGAGTGATGAGTAGAGGGGAACAATGACCTCTTTTTTTCTGGATGAGAAACCTTTTGTGATGAGGTCTGCCACATAGAAGGATTTCCTGACTACTGTGGGGATGTGATTATCAAAGGAGAGACTACTGTCCACCTGTGTCCCAAGGTCTCTTATCACACTTTCGGTGTTAAGTATACTACCGCCTGTGTTGTAGTTCATGGTACAGAGTTTTTACCAAAGGGGATGACAATGCACTTTTTGGCATTGAGGTTGAGGCCATGGCTTTGATACCAGGCATCTGCCTCAGTGAGGCCCTTTTGTAGGATGTCCACATCGTTAGGAGTTTCGATTATGGCTCCTAGTTTGCAGTCATCTGCAAACTTCGTTAGCCAAAGACCTTCTGTGTTAGCCTGTACTTCAGAGAAGTAGATACCAAACAGGAGAGGACCCAGTACTGAACCCTGTGGTACTCCACTTGTCACTGGTCTGAAGTCGGATTTGGAGTCTGCTACTTTCACAGTGTGGGTTCTGTCAGTGAGCCAGTTGGCAACCCATCTTGTAACATAGGGATATATACCTACTTTAGTGAGTTTATCTGTAATTCCAGAGTGGGGGATGGTGTTGAAAGCCTTGGCAAGATCTAGATAGGCTGTGTCAACCACCTTACCCTTGTCTATGGCTTTGGTGACTGCTTCAAAGAAGTCTATCAGGTTTAAGAGACATGATCTGCCTTTTACAAACCCGAACTGGGTGGGGTCCAGAGTTTGGAGATTACCAATGTCTTTGTTTATAAGTTCCATGATGATACGTTCCATGGCCTTGCAGACCAGGCTCGTCAGGCTAATGGGGCAGTAGTTCCTGGGGTCCATGGTGGCTCCCCCCTTGTGGAGTGGGATAACCGTCGCTGTGCGTCATTCAGCAGGCACAAAGCCTGAGGTGAGGCTATGATTGAACATGGTACTTAGATGGGGTGCCAGTTCATTCTGTAGTTCATGTAGAATGCAGCCTGGGATGTTGTCTGATCCCATGGCTGCTATGTTCCTGGCTTTAGAGAGTGTGGTTTTTACCTGTGCAGACGTGATTATAGGATCTTTGCATTCTTCTGGTATAGAGATGGGCTCTTTAGGGGGTGAGAGGGGGGTAAAGTTAGCACTGAACATATCTGCCAGGATGTTGGCAATATCAGTTGGGTCTGTGTATTTAGTGCCATTGTGCTGTAACTCAGAGCAGATCTGAGTGTTGCCATTGCGATTCTTGACATAGCTATAGAATGCTTTGTGGTTGTCTTTAGAATCAGTGGCGATTTTGTTTTCGTAACTAGCTTTGGAGGATTTTATCAGGGATAGCAGCTTCTTACTGAGGTTGACCAGGGAGCTTCTCTACTCATGGGATTTTACTCTCTTTTGCAACAGTTTCTTCCTTCTGTTGTACAGTTTGTTTATGGCAGGGGACCACCAGATTGGCTTCCTTTTTTTGGAGGATAGCATCTTGGTTCTGTTTGGGATAGCACGATCCATGCACTCATGTAAGTGCTTATAAAGTGCAACTGTGTAGGATTCAATAATCGTAAGTGTATTGTCCATCTGCATGGGTGTCATGAAGTTCACCACTTCTGTCTTAAGAAGCATGAAGTTGGCTTTGGAGAAATTGTTTACCATGGTTTCCTTAATGGGGGGTGGGTGCAGGATGTGGATATCTAGGGTAATTAGCTTATGGTCGGATTGGACCAATGAGGCATTGATTTCAGGTGTGGAACACCGGACACTCATGTTGGTAATGACTAGATCTAGAATATTGTTGCCCCTGGTGGGGGTGTGGATAAGTTGATCCAGGACATTGGAGTTTATGAATTCCAGAAAGCGTTGAGTGAAGGAGTTGGTACATGAGTAGTTTTCCCAGTTAATGGTCGGGTAGTTGAAATCGCCCATTATTAGGGTGTTTGGTTGAACCCTGATATTTTGGTGGGAATCCTGGGGCATGGTGGGTGATCTGTAGCAAGCTACAATTTGGATTGCAGTTTTGCCCAGAGTTAGTTGCACTTGGATAACCTCGGCTGCATTATGCTGAGCAACTAGCCTGGAGGTGTGGATGTCCTTAATGAATATGGACACACCTCCGCCTTTGGTGTTCTGGCCCAGGTTACATGGCCAAAAAGTGTGGTATTAGTTATAGCCTGGTAGTGCAGGGGTGCTCTCTGGAGCATTGAACCAGGTCTCAGTCACTGCACAGGATTGCATTGGTTTGGACATGTGCAGAGGAGGGATGCTGGGTATATTGGGAAAAGGATGCTAAGGATGGACCTGCCAGGTAAGAGGAAAAGAGGAAGGCCTAAGATAAATTTTGTGGATGTGGTGAGAGAGGACATGCAGGTGGTTGGTGTGACAGAGTAAGATGCAGAGGACAGGAAGAAATGGAAACAATAGAAATGGAAGCTTTGGAGGGTGTCTTTCCTCTCCTGAGTCAGTTCCCTCTTGTTCTTAGACAGTAGTTTCTTCCTCTTGTTGTATAACCTATTTATGCCTGATGTCCACCAGGATGGCTTGTTTCTTCACAAGGACCTTGTTTTGATCCATTCAGGTACAGCTATAGGTGTTTATACAGGCCATTTGTGTACACCTCTGTATAGGAGTCATTGTTGACAGTGGTAGCAAGGAGTTTGAAATTATTTATGGTATCACTTAAGAGGCTATGGTTTGCTTTGAAGAAATTGTTCTTCCTTTTTGTTCTTGTGGAGTGGTCAGTTATGATCGTTACTTTGAACAAGACTGATTTATGATCAGACCTTACCAAGGAGGGCTACAAACAGGGGATAGTGCAGAAACCTCCTGTGTTGGTGAATACTAAGTCTAGGACATTCAAGGCCGTTGTGGGGGTGCATACTATTTGTTCCAGAGTATTTGTATTAACAAAGTCCAGGAACCTTAGGGTGAGCATGTTTGTGCTCATGTATGACTCTCAGTCAATGGAAGGATAGTTGAAATCACCCATGACCAAGATGTTTGGCTGTATAGTAAGTGACTCAAGTAGGGCCAGGTATGAAGAGTGGTTCCCATGGTTCATGGTGGGGGACCTATATCTAACAATGATATGGAAGGGAGTATTATCTACAGTTACTAGACTGTCCATAGCTGGTTGACAGGCTGACCAGTTTGTAACCATATTTCAGCTGGTTTATAGAATTTTCCAGTCTCTGATCTATGGGTGCTGGAAAAGAAAAAATGAATCCATGAGTACCCCTTGTTAATCCTGGTTTTCAGCTTATTTGGGTGTGACCCGTAGACAATGTTAAGCTATGGGTCTGTAAGAGAGTACCTAGAATACCCAGAATATCTAGAATACAGGGAAATCTAGAATGCCTACAAAACAGAATTCATTGAATGCCTAGCATACATAGAATACATAGAATACATAGAAGGCACAAAATACCTAGCATATATAGAATACCTAACATACCTAGAATACATAGCATGTTTAGAATGCCTAGAAAACATAGAATACACAGAAAATGTAAAAATACCTACAATACCTAGCACGCCTAAAATACATAGAATCTAGAATATATAGAATGCCTAGCATACCTAGAATACACAGAATACCTAGCATACTTGGAGTACACAGAATACACAGACTTCCTAGAATACATAGAATACCTAATATACCTAGAATACACAGAATATCTAGCATACCTAGAATACACAGAATATCTAGAATACAGGGAATATCTAGAATGCCTAGAAAACAGAATTCATTGAATGCCTAGCATACCTAGAATATATAGAATACATAGAAGGCACAGAATACTTAGCATATATAGAATACCTAACATACCTGGAATACATAGAATATTTAGAATGCCTAGAAAACATAGAATACACAGAATATGTAAAAATACCTAGAATACCTAGCAAGCCTAGAATACATAGAATACACAGAATACCTAGAATATATAGAATACCCAGCATACCTAGAATACACAGAATACCTAGCATACTTGGAGTACACAGAACACACAGACTGCCTAGAATACCTAATATACCTAGAATACCTAGAATACACAGAATACCTAGCATACCTGGAGTACACAGAATGCACAAAATGCCTAGAATACCTAGAATACCTAATATACCTAGAATACATAGAATACACAGAATGCCTAGAATACCTGGAATGAACAGATGACATCTAGGTTACAGTAGATGGCATCAAGCTTTGCCAGTAAAGTGCTTTTAATTGAGTCATGTATTGTCCAAACCTGAACTCATCTAGAAGATATTCTATGATCAGTGAATGATTACAAAACAGTAGACACTGTAGGAAATTGCTAAACCACAAAGTTCAAAAATGTGCAATGAATATTCATAGTATCTATGTCTAACCTGATAACCACATCACTACTAGGACTTGATCTGTACAGACAGTGACAAGTTGTTAGCAACATAATGTTGTTTACTAGTCTCTTAAAATAACCTGCAATCCATTTGAAGATCTCCAAGCAAAATTACCTTTTTATATTCAGAATATATGAAGATATTGTTTATGTATTCCTTGAACAGACCTAGGAGGATAGAGTAATGCATAGAGGTATAATAAAGAGATTAAAATGGTTACTTATTAAAAGCTGAGTAACAGCATGTTTGGGATCAAACTCAGATGTCATGCCTCCCTGGCATATACATTTCCTGACATCTGGTATTGTTCCCAACAATGATCGCTACATCCTACTTAGTCTAGTACCTGGCCCATTGTATAAAAAGCAAATATCCTAATCTGGTGATGTAGCTGATAAGCATAGCTTATCTGTAAAGCATGAGCCTGTAATGCTATGATTTTTGTATTGTATTATTCCACCAAGGCTTTGAATTCTGTCCATTTGTTGTTAACACTACTCACATGTGTATTAGCAGTAACTAAGTGCTTTTAATGACAGCAGAAGTCAGCCTTACTAAAGGAAGGCATAGGTAAATGCCCAGAACCAGGACTGTGGTTGATATCACTTGACCTTATATTAACCAAGCCCAATAGAAACGTATGAGTATACCTTTAGTCCTTTTAGCGAATAGAGTATGGGCTATCCTGAGCAGTTTTTGCTTAGTTCTGAGTAGTATCAAGCAGGTTGAAGGCTTCTCTTTGCTCATGTATTTCACCAGTGCAGACACCTACTAATAAATCTGCAATAGTCTGTGGTCTCTTGGTTTAATTTCTCCTACTCTTTTGGGTTTCTAATACCATAATGGGAATGGGCCCCATTCCTAAGCCAAAGTATGATTAAAGTTCAGGAAACTAGTATTATTTCAATCTTTGATGTTAGCCAGAACTTTTTGCAGCACCTGTGATGTGTCCAGAACTGATTCCTTCTGCAATACATATGAAGTTACTTGTATTGCTAACATATTGTGGAAGTATTTTTCTTTCCTTTAATTTCTCTCTTAATCTTTTTGTATATCTTATGTCTGGAAATTATGGGCTTCCTGCATAATAAAAAACAATACATAATTTCTTTCTCATCCTCAATAGTCCACTCGATCATCTTTATGGGTCTTTTTGGCCTGTCAGTTTTTATGATTTTTGTTGACTGCTACTTCCTTCTACAATGGGGTGGAGGCACCCTCCCCTTGAGCTTAGCCTAACCCCATTTTAGTAATGTTTCCATGTTGTGAGGATTCGACACTTGTCATTTTTTCCAATCCTGGCACCAGTGTGCCTACCAGGATTTGGTCCTTTTATCCTGGGTCTTGTGCACCCATCTATCGTCTTTATTTTTTAACCTACATTTGTCCATGATATATGCTATCTAAAATACAGTCTAAATATCAATGCTATCTTGGTGAGATTTTGTAAAAAAAAACAGGGTCCACCTCAGGAAGGTACTCACCAGGACTTGAGGATGAATTAATTTCCAGCAATATTACTCTCCTTTGCTTGCTGATTTTATCATCTCTCCATTTGGACCCTTGCTCTACATTTGGACCCTCCTGTATAATGATTTTCATGTTTTTTCGATACACTATGAGCCTGCATAATGCTTAACATGTGGACATAATTAACGTTTGTTGAAAACAGCATTACGTCTTTTAAGTGTCCCTGATTTCGCATAATATCTCAGATTTTATCTGATTTTGTCCCATCCCCTAATATAATATCTGATCTCCTAGTAAATCACTGAGGATTCCAGCCAGTCAATGATGCCAGACATTACATTTTCATATTTATTTCTTTTCATAAATGTATGCTGATACAGAACCTGCCATTCTATTTAATTTATGAGTAACATTTAAAATTGTCCCTGATTTTGTGCCTTTGTTCACCCATTATTTCTAGCTTTGTCCCTGATTCTTGAGAGGTAATAAATGTGTCTGCACTATAGAAAAGAACTACAGGCAATAGATAGGAATCTGCCTGTTATAGAAGAACAGCAAGAATGTAATACATGATTGAGTAAAATGCAATAAAATGTGTAAAGCTTCGGTGCTTAAATTCAATTAAAAGATGAAGCTTGTAGTTCATCATGTAATAATGTACCCAGACTGGATATAGATTTTCACAGTGTCAGCCAAGCCAAGGCTAAAAAAGTCCCCCAGACTTATTCACTTCAGAAGGTCAGCTCACTTTATGCCCAAAGTGTTTCAAACAGACTAAGTTACACTCTAGTCTCACACTGTAAGATGCATTGCCCACAGTGCCCAGGCAGATTGAAAACAATGTGAAACCTGGTAAAGGATAAAAACATGACTTCAGTTTTACTTTACAGTTCCATCATTGTCTGGCAGAATGTCAACTGCAACGCTAAATAATCAAAGCCGTTAGTCTTAATGTAGACATAAATCTAACAAATACATAAAGAAATAAGAAATATGTATGTTTTGACACTGCCACAATATTTGACTTTACAAGCAAATAGTGGCAAAACTATATAGCTTACTATTAGACAGAAGTTTAACTTTGCTCTTTATAAGAAGACTCATAGCTCTCAACCTCTTAGCATAAAAAATCTGGAAAAAGCTAAAAATAATAGGGGGAGAAAGCCCTCAAAATAGGGACACATTTTAAATATTGCTCTTACAAACTTAAAAAAATTTGCTTGAATAAAAGGATTTGTGTTACCATGCATTTTCTGAAGGATATGAAGTCTGAAGCTGAAATGACTGTAATTATTTAGTGAAATCAGTCCTCACTGATTTGCTAGAAAAATCCAGAAAATAGCAAATGTTATTAGGAACAGACCAAAAATATGTTGGAAAAATCTGGACATTTTGTGAAAATCTGTACAGAGAGATATGAGAAGACTACAGAATTTGTTGTTCGCTGTGTTACATGACAGAAAATGCTACTAGCTACTTTTGATTTATGTTTTTATTATGACTGAGAATGTCTTCCCAGGCTAACAGCAGCAAAAATGAATACTTTGCTGTTTAGACAGAAATTCTTCTTTTTTTTTTGTTTGAGTTTGGGAAGGCAGGACAGAACACCACTAGTTTTGTCACTAGACATACTTATAATGAAAGGGACTAATTTTCATAATTACCATGTATTATTACTTCTGTTATCTCACTCAGTGACGTTATTTTAAATGTCCACTGTTTCTTTTGTGTTCATTCATAAGTTGCAAAACCATGCTATATAATTTCTTTTTGATTACTACAACTCTGATAATCACATCTATTTTTCATTACTCTATAGTTCATTAATGCTTTCATTTGTTCAAAAGTATTTTGTATGCATCAGTTGCTAAAAAAATAGTTATACCCAGTTAAAGAACACTTCCACTAATAAAGTCCCCTGAGCCACATATCTAGTGCTCAGTCCTCAGCCCCCTCCCCCTGCCCAATTCAGTGCTAGGGATTGATGTCCTTAGTTATTATAGACAGAACATGTTGCTGTCTCCTTGGAGAATGAGGGGGTTCACTTACAGGGTCAAGCAAGATTTAGCCACTTCCTTTGCTGGGATAAGTGAAAGGAAGAAAGTGATCACTAATAGTGAAATGGAGATATGAGGAAGGGGACCAAAAATAAAAATAAAAAAACAAAGAAACTCTCAATGCACAGTAGTAGGACACCCATGGGTAAGACCCTATGTCTCAGTCAAGTGAAATAAATGAATGATACTGGGGTTCTCTTTCACCAGATTAGAAACTGATTGAAAGATAAAATCATCTAGAATAATTTTAAAACAAAACATGGAGTAACATTATCTATATATAAGCAGAGAGGATAACTGCTTAGACAGACATTTTGTAATGAGACAGAAAGTAAATGCAGTGCCTGCCAACTTTTATATTTTATGATGAAATACGTGCATAAATGTAATTTAATAACACAAAATTAGTTTTATTTTTAAATACATTCACGTGTATATATTTGCTTCTGGTCATACAACATCAGCAGTATCAGCATTTAAAATGTTAATTTATAACCAATTCTGCATCAGAAAAAATGGTGGTTTAATGAACTTGTTCTTCACATCAGAAATCCTTGTACTGAAAGTATCAGTTATTTGAGAACACAGTGTTCGGAAACCAATAATGATAGTCCATAGAGGTGTCAGAGTGCAGACTTCAAGAACTGTAGCTATGAATGCTTTACACTTAAATTTCATGCCAGTTTCAAGCTTGCTAGATTAATCTGTGATTCAATGCAAGTAGAGGATTACTCTTCTATTACTAGACAAATAGCAAAATAAATTCTTGCATGTTTGTTGTGTGTTAGATATGCTAACAATATATAAAAGTTCACATACCTAGCAAATCTGCTGGGCATTGTCTGTAATTGTACCATGCTACTAAGGTCTGGAACTCCTTAACTGTATCGATCAGGTCGATAGCCCCCCCCCCAATCCATTAAAACCATTCTGAAAGACTTCTTGGCCAGAAGTTGTCCTTGCTCTTCCTCAGCACCAGGATAAACAATATCCCTAAATGTGAACAAATACCTATTCATACCTTAGACCTCCTTACTCTCCCTTCTTCACTCACTTCCTTAATGCTGTCAATTTCTCTCCCCTTGCTTTCTCCCTAGTATACCATAAGCCTGGTTTTTCTCTCACTTAGTACTGCAACTCCAGTTTGTATTTTACTAACTTGCATTTCATTTCTCTATAAACTAGCTAAAATTTCTCTAAGTAGTAAATCATTGTAATATAACTTTTTTTCTATTCTTAACCGTTTTCATATAATGTCTAATGTGGTATAATTATTTAAACTGTAATTGTTTTTGTATTATTTTTTAATGATTGTAAAATTATTGTTCTAAACATTTTTGTAACACTTTGTGGAGCTTTTCTTCCCAAGTCTTCACTTAAAATGGGTTCTTACCCAGTAGGACTTTCCCGGAAACCAAATGCCAATACATAAATGGGAAGGTGCTCAAGCAGGAAGAAACATCATATCTGAGTACATCTGAGGGTTTCTGCAGGATGCCATGCAGTTGTCCCTCCCATAACAAAAGTGGTCCATTCCATGCTCTGTTCAAAGCAGCCTTGAGCATTTCTATCAAAATACATTGCACAGCTAGCTGATACTGCACTGAAGGTCCTACCACTCTGCAGAAGAGGAAACATTTCCTCAAGTCTATCTTGAGATATCCAGGTGATACCTCTTAGCTGTGGTTTTTTCCTTTCCATTTTTCCTTTTTGTTAAACTAACATTTATTGCCTCCAGATCATACGTCTCATCTCTTACTGATTCTTATGCAGATTTGTGCAACATATTAGACCACATCCTAGATCTTTGACATATTTCACTGTTGTGGTAACTGCTCACTGTACATTACCAGACGGGCATCTCTTAGATGGAATGCCTTAAGCAATTTTGTTCATTTGCACAGTCCTTCAGATGTGAACTCATCAATACCAGTACAGTGAAATGATTAAATTTACATTTGTATGTGTGTGCAGTGCCAGACATGGTTTAAAGGTTTATGTGATACAATTAATGCTTGAGGTGAAATAAAAATAATGCATTATAAGGAAAAGAGGGTGATACTGGGATGTAGTATACCCATAACGTAATTAGCTGTTAGTTTCTGAGTTTTCATTTATGTAAAAATGGAACTCTGCATTAATGATGGCATTCTTAGTTTATTCTTAATTAACAGAAACAAATACTTTATAAATATTTTGTTACAACACGGTATGCCATTCAGAGGAATGGTCTGCAAAGATGAGGGCCAGTATACAGAGAAATACAGGGGTTCATGTTCAGAATGAACTGAGAAGTTTGGCTGCAGGTGTGTTTCACATAGTGACTAATAAATGTGGTAACACAGTAACACAGTTTATACATAGCTATACTAAAAATCAAGGCTGTCTACAGAAAGTACATTCTACTGCTGGTTAACAGCTCTTCTGCAATGAACTACACAGCGTGAATAAAAAGGTAGCACAATTCACTGGTAAGTGCACTACATACCAAGACTGCCTATGGAAAGTATATTACACTGCAATTAGAGAGGTGCTGTAAGAAAAGGGAGCCCACTGTGCTGCTGTGGAAACACAGCACGTTAACACTGCACATCATCCAGTGGCATAAAATGAATTGATTATTCCATCATTTTTCACATAGAACTTGTAGAGTAGCAAACTAATTGCTAAAAATAGATAGATAGATAGATAGATAGATAGATAGATAGATAGATAGATAGATAGATAGACTAACATATTATTCTGGTTGCCACTGATAAAAAGATGAATCTGACATATAACAAGCATAATATTGTATTCTAATGACTACAACATGTCTAATGGTGAACAAATTTGCTTAGAATTTTGGAAATACTACATTTTGTATTTCTTCTGTGTAATGCAATGTGCTTACAGTGTGCAACATGACACTGTTCTTTTAAGGGGGGGGGCACTTGGAACAGAACTGAGAGTGACTCCAGGTGTAAAAAAATTATTGCATCTGTTTAGGATAGAGGCAGAGACAATATTCTGCTTTCATAGCTCAACCTGTGCTTTCTACACATTTAGGGGTAAGGCTTGTGAGTTCAAGCCCCTTAGGGCTGTATGTTTCTTGTGACAGTTAACACAGAAGATTAAGGTTGCCAGCTGCTTCCTGTGGTACTGAGTTTGATTCTCTCAATCTTCATTTGCATAATGTGTGACCTTGAGCAAGTCACTTAACCATACAGTGCTTTAGAGAAACTGGGCTAGTCTCCTCAATGGTCTCCTGGACGGCAAGCCTAGTAGCTTACCTCTGAATCTATCTGAGGGGAGCTTTTCTGTTCTGCGTATAAGTTGTCAGCACCAGAAAGAGTGATAGCTTTCCTGAGAAAAGATAAGCAATTTTATTTTTTGGCAAAGTCATCCTCAGATTTTATGTTTGAACAGAAAAAATACTTGTTTTTATAAAAGCCTGTATATATGTCTGCTGTTTAGATTCTGCTGCAGATACACACACATATATATCTACTTATATATATATATATATATATATATATATATATATATATATATATATGTACATAGACTGATAGATATAGATATACACGTATGTTTATTATATAAATGCAGGTGTGTGTATTTATGTGTGTGTCTGAATGTGTATATACACATAATGCACACATACACACACACACACACACACACACACACACACACACACACACACACACACACACCATAAATCAACCAGGTCCAGTGAAAGCTTTTCATTCATGATGCATTTTTAACCTGCCAGTACTGCTGTGGAACACCAGTACTAGAGCCACTTCCAAAAAATACAGGTCAAGACATGTAATGTGAAAATGAGATGCAAACAAGACATAGAAGCAGGCAATGAACACACTGTACAGTTCTCTAACTTTGTTAAATGTATTTCTCAATTTTTCTTTCTTTTCTGCAGGTACCAGTAGTAATTCACATCTTGACCACATGTTTATTTTAAAGTGTAAATAAATAAATGTATTCCATAGTCAATATAAGAATATAATTTTAAACCATCATGGAAGATCCCAACAGACAAATAATTGCATAGATATCTGTGCCAATACTGCACATATTGTTCACTTAATATGATATTTATTCACATTTTTGAAGTGTCTGTATGATAGGTAACAATCAGTTTGAGAAACAAAGTAAGCAGTGTGCATGTGATACAGAATGCATCTGCACATACTCATAAATTAAACTCAGATATAACCTTGATGGGCTATACACCTCTGATAACATCTGAAATGATCTTAGACAGCCAGTGTACTGCTGGCTTAGAAATACATAATTCCAGCCTTTTCAACCAAAGTTAATCCATTTGTATATTCACAAGTCATTAAAAAGAATCCAAAAGTCTTTGTGTATTTTGAATTTAGCTGTATGACTTGTGTTTTATGAAGAATAATACAATGTTTTCTATAACAAATAGGAGAAAAGGACAGACAAATAACTTAATATTACAAACAAAAAGAAAAAAGTGTGAACCATAGTGATTGTTTCACATGAAAAGAGGTAGGTATTATTAATTATGGATTACTGTCATTACACACACAATGTATTACACTTAAAGAATTCCCTTGTTATACTTGTATATGTTGTATTGCATTTGTAAAGCCATCCTTCCTCCACCTCTAATGCCATGCAAGTTAATATGGCTAGTCAAGCACTAGAGCATTCAACAACATTTAAACACGTCAGCTACTGCAAAGTAGTACTTAGACTGGAAACACTGAATGATGTTAGATAGCATTAGTATTAAGGACATGACCAGTGTCACATGGTGGCCCAAGAAGTGAAACCTGTGTCCATCTTTGATGTAGACAAATCACAGTTGTTAAGATGGAAAATGGTAACCATTTGAAATGATTGGACCCAATAAGCCGAGTCCCAAAACACAAAGACTGAATGGCTGAAAGAACAGACTTACATATATCAATTCTGAGATGGCCATTTCCTAAAGTATTCCCTTTTCTTTGAGGTATGTCAGACTTGGAATTGGTATATATACACTGTTCTCTGGGACTTTTGGTCTTTTTTGGCTTATTGGCACTAGGCATTTTGAGTGTCAACATTTTTGGAAAGGCGGTTGTACATAATGTATATCAATGATTGATAAAAAATGAGGCATTTGACCATTATATTTTGCTGATACCTGCCCTTACATTGTACCTTCTGTGTCTAGGAGGGCAATGCCACTCAAGCTTGGGGTGACTTTATGAATACCCATAATATTACCCAGGTCCCATTTGAAAGAAGATAGTGTATGAAACTGCTTTTTTCTGCAGAGGGAGTTTATTCCAGAGCTGAATAAGATACTAAGTAATGAAACTCTCTCTCTACCTTGTTTTATTAAAACTATCTCTCTACCTTATTTTATTAATCCAATGATGAAGATTTGGATAGCTGATTATGGTATTTGTGGGACTGGGCAGGTGCAAGGCATCCAGGACCAATGGGTCTCTAAATGCATGAGAGATGAGACATATATCACTTCTTTGGAATCTATATGATACTGATAAAGGGACAGTGTTCCAGTTCTTTTCAGGTAGCTTATTGCTTCTAAACCCATGATCCTTTTAGTTAAGAACCTCTTGGGTGTTTCTTATTGGTTATTATACAATGACCCTCCATTAATATTCTAAAACATGCACGCTGATTGGTCAGCATGCCCATTGTAAATCAGACTTATACTAATGGAAAAAGGTCCGGTCGCCCAGACTTTTTCCATTAGCATAAGTCTTTTTTTGTGTGTGTTAGACAGCAACAGAGAACGGAGCTGCTCCATTGCTATAATCTCGCAATGTTAAATGGGTTTAACATAGCGAGATATCTTAAAAAAAATCTTTTAACATAGCGAGACACCTTTTAAAAAGTAACGGATATCTTCCTTTCTCCGTTGCTTCCACATACAGCTCTGATGTACTGCATAAGCATACTCATGCGCAGTACATCAGAACTGCCGCAGAATACCAGACAGCTGTGGAAGGGCAGCACAGAGGCATTATACAATGCCATCATTTAAGAAAAGTGAGTATTTTTTACTCAAATAATGTCATTGCATAATAGAAATAACCCACTTCTGGGTGTAGGTAATGCTGGATTTACCCACGGTTGTCTTTGTTTGGCCACTCGGACTTCACCCTCGTGACAAAATAAGGCCAACCGTGGGTAAATCCAGCATTATCCACACCCAGGCGTGGGTTATTGCTTAAATATGTCTACTGAAGTACATCCAAAGGGTATGCTATATTCAATAGTTGCCTGGTCAGTGCTAAATAGATGGAGGCAATGATTGCTTTAGATATGCATGGTTTTCATTTGGCAACTAACTGTGCTAAATAGAAGGATTTGTTTTCTACTGTCATTACACAGTATTCAAAGGAGAAGGAATTATTTACCAAAGTATCAATGTCTCTAACTACATTCTCATTCTGAAGTGGAGTATTATCTATGCTGTATGCTGGGAGGAGAAGGTTGTTTATTAAGCATGACAATGTTGTACTTCTTAGCACTTATGTGAAGTACACCAGGAAGTTATGGGTGTAGGTTGTTGCTGAAGAGCTTGGGCATCATGAAAACATTTGACAATGAATCCCAGTTTGCAGTTGTCCTCAGACTGAGTAAACTAGAGGTCTTAGTTCTTGATTTGGAGTTCAGAAAAGTAAATGTAGAATAACAGAGGTTGTATGTTCCATTGCCTTGCAAATTAGACTCTGCAGGCTAATGGGCTATGTTTCCCAGGATACATCTTGGGAACATTCATACAGAGTGGTATCATGACTACTGTGTGTCATACCTCTGAAATAGAAATCATTGCTAAGTTCAAGTTAAATAGCTTAAGGAGTGGATCTGCTAGTTTATGATTTTTGCCGTATATTTTGGATCTGTTCCTTATAAAACTTGTGGCCTTCTGGCAAACAAATGGGGACTAAAGTTGATAAATAATGAAATGCATTTGAATTTCAGAATGAATATCTTTTGAAAAATACTAATGAAATGCTAATGCAAAACCTGTTATTTTTGCAACTCTCCATGTTTGTAAGGGCAATATTTAACAGCTGTTCCTTGGTTTTGAAATGTATTTCCCCATTAGTTTGACACTGTCCAGATATTTTACACTAAGCGATTTAGAGATATGTCTGTAAGTCATCAAGTCTTACAGGGACTCTGGATGTTGAAAGCCCATACACAGGGCAGTAGTTCTCTTGAGGTCAGCTTGCATTTGGTGAATTGGTTATTGAATTAGAGTTGTGTGTTCTTTCTTTTATTTTCATCTTTTGGGTACTGATGCTTTGACTTGAGAGACCATCCCACTGGGAGCCATTAATATTGCTTGGGGCAGTGTTCTATATGCAAGGATCACTGTCACTGTCCCTCACAAACTTAAGCGCCAGACATCCATCATGTATTATTAGTGGCAGTGACAGGAATCCATGGCAGAGTCATTAAAGTGACTGGTACAGGATTAATGCTCAACGGTGGATCGAGCCAGAAACTTGAAAAAAATCCAACTTAAACATGTGATGAGCTACAGGATCTGAGAAGAAACTAACCTCTTTCTCCCACTAAGAGACTGAGAGATATGTCTGTTAGTGATCAGCCTATAGTCTTACTTGGACTCTGGCAAACTAAAATTGTCTCCTGAGATTTTAAGATAGCAATTCGATGTAGAGCCATAATGCAACTTTATTTGGGGTACAGTAGAAGATACATTCCTATATTTATGTTGTTTTGGGCTCACATAAAAATAAAAATAAGGTAACTATCTTTGAAAGTCTTAAATAAGAGAACATAAATACTTTACAAGGAAGTCTGCAATTAAATACCTTACTTCTGGGAGTAAAGTTATGCTAATTTTCTATGTTAAAAGAATTTATTTTTTGAGTTACCTATGATTTCCTTGAACTTTTCCAGCAACATACCCCAACATTCATGGAAGCCATGGTTATATTTTTATTTATTTTTTGCCACAGACATACTTGACTATCTGTCTGACCAAATTCCATGATTCTTCCTATTCATTCCTTAAGTTCTGAGAGACAATCATAGCATGGGCATCATCCAAGCAGCCATCAGAGAATTTTAATTATTTGTCCTGGAAAACCGTCTGCGGCTGTATAAGCAATCTGGGGAGGTATATGTAATACAGATAGCATAGTGTTGTCAGCAACTTCTGCACGAGACATTGCCTATGGCATCCCCACCCTCCACTTGAGTTTCCATGGCAAAGGATGTCACCCTGCAATATGCCAGCGCCTTTTTATTCTTCTGCTTTCCTACAAGGCTGCTCCTCCAGTGTCCAGGCTGCTACATGAACTCATGTCAGCTGGCTTGCAGTCATGTCCCCGTCATTGTTTGTGACTGTGGAAATTTAATAATGTCTAATCTTTTATATAGTACTCAGTAAAGTTTTGTCTGAAAAATGTCCAATTGTCATCTTTAATATTAGCTGAGTCATGTGTAACTTATCTATTTGCTTAAAGAACTTCAACCTTTTGTATTAAGATTCTTACTAATTTTTCACTTGGCTGATTTTAAAACGTTGGTGGTGTTAAAATTAAATTCATTTTTCTGTTCTTCAAATAATTGAATTGTGAGATTAGTATGGGGAAATGAATGGTTCCTTCTTTCTTCTTAAAGGTATCAGGTTCTCTCAGAGATGGTTGTAGTTGAAGAACAGCAAGTAGCAATGTAAGAAATCCAAATCATAAGTAAAGAGAAAAGGTGAAAGTCCTTCAGTGTTCCAGTTTAATTTACAAATAAGAAAGATTAAATGGTGTCTGCGCAGGAAATGAACATTAGTGACTTCAGAGAATGTCATAGCATGCACGGATTGAACTCTTAATGAAAATGCTAAGACACCACATCTAAATGTTACCTAAAATTGTCTACATTATTATAAATTCCAAACAAATGCTTCATGACAGATATGTATTAATGTTAATACTACTGTTTCTTATTTACAAAATGATGTCATTATTTTCTCTCTCATTATCAGTGATGTATTCACTGTGAAATCTTTACCAGGGCTATGTCTGAAAGTGGGCAATTGTGACTGGTGCACTACTCTGGTAAACAAATAAACTAAATAAAGTAAAAAAAATACACTTCAGAAAAGATAAATCAAGTCAACTTTTCTGAAAAGTATTTCCAGTGGGGAGGGGGTTAGTATTGTACATCATGAACTGTAACAGAATATACAGAAACAGAGGACCCCCATCCCCACAATTCTTACATTACCACATCTCTAAATATGCTAACTCCAGGATCACAGCACCATGAGCATAAGCAGAAAGTTCTCTGTAGTCCTGCTGCACTGCAATATGACTGCATTAAGTAATCCTTTCTTAATAAAACACATGAATTAAAACTAGTTGTAAATTCATGTTTGATCAAAGCAAGTCTTGACAAACAGCAGGGAATCCCTTCTGAGACACTGGCATACTGCAGTGCTGAACCTAGTCCCACCAAAGTGGAGCATCAGTTGTGTAGTAACAGTATACATGTTTTTTTTTTCTGTGCCAGTGCTAAAACTCTGCTTATTGGGGGCAAGACAGATCAGTGTTAAGGTGTTCATATTTATTTGCATATCCTTGCTTGCAGAGTCATAACTAGGGGAGGGTAAATACTGATACTATGTTTGTGTTTACAGTTGTAGTACATACTGTGGGCTAGTGATTGTTTTGTGTTACAGTTACAGCAGGCAGCTTGCTGCAGCTTCAGAGGAAGTTTTTTTTTTTTTATTTTCTTGGTTATCATCTCTAGGAAGTGTTTTAATTTGAAGGGGTACCGTTTTGGTGACATAGTCACAGATCTGTTTATTTGCCTTATTTTAAAATATTAATTCTAGAAAGCAAAGCTACTAGAGATGGTCTTTTATGAACTACATGAGGCCTTTTCTAAACAGCTAAGTCTTATATAAATCTTAGTTGTGGTCACAACAGCATCTTTTCATGAAAACTGATTATACTGTCATAGTAAGAGTAGATTTATACCTCATTAAGATATATAAATGTCAGAATTGTGGATGCAAATAATTGAAGTGGAGATCTGGAAGAGACTTACAAAGGAGTTTACTGCATAGGAGTCAGAGCTGTTATCAGATAATATGAAATGTTTGTGGACTCTAGACAATAAAAGTGACAATGCAACTACAGATACAGGCATTGTGTCTGACATTAGGAAAGAGGGTTTCATCTGAGCTTATTAAATGGCTGTAATGCTTGAGAAAGCCAAGTAGTCTGTGATTTAATAGCCAGTATATTATTGGAATAATTGCCTATCATAATATTGGTAAAGAGAAGTTTGTTCCATGAACTCCATAAAGCAATACCACAGCTAGACTAGTGGTGTAAGGTTTTATTCCCTCAACCTCCATTGCTTAGCTGTGTAACTGAGCAATTAACTTAAACAAACACTGATGTCTCGCTAAGTAGGCCCATCTAGATCAGTGCTCTACGCTGCAAAACAAATGCAAATTAAATAAAAATAAAATAAAAAATTGTAACTGAATTTGGGGATTTATGGAGTTCATGTTCATGTTCACAAATTCCTTTTCAAAAATCCTACTGCTGACCCAGAGGTCATCTCCCAAGGACCTAAAGGAATTAAAGCAACCTCAGCTAAGAATCCCACCCCCTCAGACAGGGATTCCCAAGCTTTAGACAGATGGGGTAAAAAAGTGTACACCTCTGCAATTCTTGCTATTAGAGCACTAAATTGTCAGTTCCACATGCTGAAATATCAGCAGCATACCATGGAACTCCTCTAACAAAAAATATCTTCCTTTACTGCTTGTGCAGAAAATAAAGAATTACAAGAGCTTATGCATGTGTATGAAGCCTCTGTGACTGAATAAAACGTATTTACGATCTCTTGGGTTCGTGTTCCTTCCAGGTGCCTGTTTTTGTGTTTTGGCTTTGCTTGGCACTGTTGGTTCATTTCTTTGGTGTTTTTCTCGGGGTAGACTTACTTAACCTAGTCACATAAAAATGAAAAAATCAATCTCAACGTATGATATGGGGAAATGAGCTATGTATGCTGGCTAAATTATGTGGCATTCACAAATTTTGATTGTTTAACTGGATTACTCAACAAGGAGGCCTTCTTGAAGAGGCATAACGTATAAAAGCGAACACAACTGTTACATAAGTCTAGTTCAGAAGCAAGTAATGTTCACAAGAAGAAAGCTGTTCAGAGCAGGTGTGTCCTATTAAATAAATTGTAATGTATTGTATTAAATAAGTTGTGGTACATCATGTTAAGTAATATCATATTGAATAAGATGTTCTTCATGTTTCACTGTTGCAGTCATCACACTTGGGTTATTCTGCCAGAGGTAGCCCTCACTCCATCCAAATACCAGAGATAGTATTTCTGCATTGGTTGCTGTCGCTCCAGGACTGACATCCGATCATCAGTGGTATGAAATCAGGCAGCCGACGCCATTACATCAATCTTTCTTGCTGAGGAGCCCAAAGCAGAAGCAGTTCGCATGAGTGCCGGTCGGTCGCTACCTGAGTTTTCATTTCCAAATTGAAGTTGAAGTCTTCTAAAGCTAAGTACCCCATTGGGGATCCTTTTTTCTTGCTCTAAGTTATGTCAGGAAAAGTTAACAATTGTCTCGCCTGTGGAAAGCAAATACTACACCGAGAAATACATTCTTAAGGCATCACCTGTTTAGGCCCAGACCACGATGTCCCTCGCTGTTGCTTTTGTGCTTTGTTCAACACCAGAACTATACGTCTTCGGGCCCTTAGTGTAGCTACATATTTTCGCCCTCAGTCCTTGTATTCCCCTTTGGTAAGCCATCCAACTACCGATCTTCCCAAAAAGTAAGGATAAAGACAGAGACAGACTGCACAGGTCTAAAACTGCCGACGATGCTTCCTTTAAGCTAGCTGTCAGTTCTCTAGTCCTCAGTGAGGTGCTTTCACAGCCCCTGATGCCTGCTTCTGTGGATTCACAGGCTGCTACTGAGACCTGTTTGGAGTCCAGTATGCCACAAGACTATTCCTCGAATAAGGATCCTGCGGATGTCTCTACCTTGGATGGGTCCAGAGCCACTGAGCAGGCACCAGCTTCTGAGGAAGTTCTTCGCACTACCGATACTTGACACAAACTGATGACTTCTTTTGCGTCTTCAGTTTTTTCTAAAACTACCAAGTTTCTAAGGCCCAGGGTATGAACTACGTCTAAAATAATGATGACCCAAGCTCAGGCACCTGCTTCCATGCCTCAATCTCAAATGCTTAAAATGGTGGAAGAACTTATTATGCTTATTAGGGGAAGCCAGGCTACCCCTTCCAAAAGAAAAAGAGACTTGTCCCCAGTAGTTTTATCTGAATAGGAGTCTGATGACTCAAGATTTCTGAATATGAAGACATGCAACCTGTCTCTGCTTATGAGGATTCTGATGCAGAGGAATCCATTCCTTCTGCCTCTTCTCCAAAGGGTTTTTCATTTGGTGAAACCCTACATACTTTAAGGGAGCATATCCAATGGGAATGGCAGGACTATCCTCAGTCAGAAAAGAGCCTCAGGGAATTCTTAGATTTACCACAGCACAGACCTTTAGCCAGTCCTCCTGTCCTGGATGTTGTGGATGATATTTTTATGGAATCCAGTCTGACTCCTGACACCCTTCCTCCTGCTACCAGGAAACCTGACAGGTACTACAGAGTCCCTGACTCTCACAAATTCCTTTTCAAAAATCCTACTGCTGACCCAGAGGTCATCTCCCAAGGACCTAAAGGAATTAAAGCAACCTCAGCTAAGAATCCCACCCCCTCAGACAGGGATTCCCAAGCTTTAGACAGATGGGGTAAAAAAGTGTACACCTCTGCAATTCTTGCTATTAGAGCACTAAATTGTCAGTTCCACATGCTGAAATATCAGCAGCATACCATGGAACTCCTCAAACAAAAAATATCTTCCTTTCCTGCTTGTGCAGAAAATAAAAAATTACAAGAGCTTATGCATTCTACAAGCCAAGTTACTAAGCACACCTTGCAATGTGGCTTTGATGCCCTAGAAGCATCTTGCAGGGCAGCAGTCATTGGTTCTGTCCTTAGAAGACATGCTTGGCTTAAGGAACAGACCTTGCCAGACCACGTGAAATCCAAATTATTGGACGCACCATTGAACAAAGACAATTTGTTTGGCACCTTGGCAGAAGAGGTCTTAAAAAATATGGAAGAAAAAACTAAATCTATGCAGACAGTTAAAGACTTTTTACAGGTCCAGCCTCTAAGGTTCAGTAGGCATTGCCCCTCCAAGCACTGGTCCTTTCCAGCCCCCTCCAGGCCAGCTCAGCCAAGACCCAGGGGAAGCAGACCTCCCCAGACAGCAGTCCCAGGGAATGCAGAGTTCTAAGTAATGGAGTTCCTCCCCTTCAAAAACAAGGAGTGCTAGGCCACCCCCTTATGATAAGAACTCACAATGACGTTACACCTCCACCCCTTACCTCTGCACACCTGCTTATGCCCCTAGGAGGAAAACTCTCCTTCCATGCAAACAACTGGGCCTCTATTACCAATGAATGATGGGTCCTCAACATAGTGTCCAAGGGATACAAATTTTATTTCTACACTCTGCCAACCCCAAAAGGGTTCCCAGATCTTCCTCCAAACCAGTGGGCAGAGGCCAAAAAAGCAAGTCCATTCCCTGCTCTCCATGAGGGAAATCACATAGGCCAAGGTTTCTATTCCAGACTCTTCTTGGTACCCAGAAAAGAGGGCACCTGGTGCCTAATCCTCGATCTATCCATTCTAAACACCTTTTTGGTGATACCAAAATTCAAAATGCTCACTCTCCAGCAGCTTCTTCCTATGCTTTCCAAGGATGCTTGGTTAGCCACCCTAGACCTAAAAGAGGCCTACCTATGCATCCCAATCAGGGAATCTTGCAGGAAATATCTATGTCTCAGGGCAGGATCTATGCACTTTCAGTTCTCTGTGCTTCTCTTTGTCTTAACCACTGCTCCCAGAGTTTTCATAAAATGCATGGCTCCAGCCATTGCTTTTTGCAGACAAAGAAATATTCAAATTTACCCTTACTTAGATGATTGCCTGATTCAGGCAGACAGTCAGGAAAAGCTGTTACAGCACCTGACCTTTGTAAAGGACCTACTGACCTCCCTGGGGTATACTATCAATGAAAATAAATCAAAACTAGTCCCCACACAAAAAATTGTATTCCTGGGAGCAAGCCTGGACACAGCATCCCAGATGGCATTCCTTACTCCAGAATAACAAGCCTACCTGACAAGCTACTTCTCTCAACTAGCCATCAGAACCCAGTTATCCCCAAGGAAAATCCGGCAAGCTCTAGGGTTCATGGCCTCCTACATTCTACTCATTCCGTATGCCAGACTGCATATGAGGAAACTACAATAGTACCTAAAAAGCCTTTGGTGTCAACACTCTCAAGACCTGGAAACTATCATACCTATGATACCCTGTCTAAGGAAAGATTTTCTTTGGTGGGCAGCAGCATGCAAACACAACAAGGGACTTCCCTTCGCACAGCCTCACACCGCCCAGACACTCACCACAGATGCATCAGACTATGCCTGAGGTGCACACTTGGACAGCAGGTGGATTCAGGTCCATTGTAGGCCAAGTCAAATACATCTGCACATCAGCCAAAAAGAGATGCTAGCTGTTCAGCACCTCCTGATAGCTTTCAGACCCCTACTCTCCCCGGGGCCTCAAGTGATCAAAACAGACAGCACCACAGTGATGTGTTATATCAACAAGCAGGGAGGGACTCACTCTTATCCTCTCTGCAGGCTTACCATGACCTTTTGGCACATGGCCTCAGCCATGCAAATACACCTGCTGGCACAATTCCTGCCAGGCTCCCTAAACTCTCTGGCAGACAACTTAAGCAGAAACCTGCTAGACCCACACAAGTGACAGCTAGACAACAGAACGTTCAACCTTGTAACCCAGAAATGGGGCACCCCAGAGATGGACTTCTTTGCCTTCCACTCCAATCATCAGCTCAGCAAATTCTGCACCAGGGAACCTCACAGCAAGCCCTGGAAAGTGGATGCTCTATCCTTCCAATGGGTAAACCTCTCGATCTATGCATTTCCCCCTCTACCACTCATTTCAAGGGTACTGCTCAAAATAAGGGAGGAAAAACCCAGGGCAACCTTGATTGCCCCAGACTGGTCATGCCAGCACTGGTACCCACTGCTGCGCAGGCTGTCACCCCTGCCACCATGGCACCTACCTCAGATCCCAACACTCCTGACCCAGAAGAATGGAGAATTCATGCATCCACAATTGCAGACCCTGAACCTGGCAGCCTGGCTTATTCCCTGACGTCTCCTCATGCTGACAGCCTAAGCAAACAAGTTATGGATGTTATACATGAGGCCAGATGCCAGAGCAATAGAAAATCCTATGCTGACAAGTGGAAAATGTTTTGCACCTGGATCCAGGCTAAGGGAGCCAAAACAGCATAGCCCTCCCTGCCTCTTATCCTGGATTACCTAGCAGACCTACTACACAGGAGTCTATCCTTCTCTTCTAATAACATTCATGCCTCTGTCATCTGTGCTCATTACAGCACAGTTGCCACCTCTCTTCTCACACTCTCTCATCAAACAGTTCCTAAGAGGGCTCACAACTTAAGGCCACCAAGAAGAGCTCTTACCCCGGATTCTGTCCTTAACTTTGTGTTGGAAAAGATCACCCTACCCCCCTTTGAGCCTGCAGCTTCAGCAGAGTTAAAATTCCTCTCTTGGAAAACAGCCTTGCTTCTGTCCTTCACTTCAGCTAAAGGAGTTTCAGAGCTACAAGCACTCAAGGCTGTAGACCCCTTCATCATTTTCCATGCTGACAGGGTTTCCCTCAGGACTAACCCATCCTTCATGCCTAAAGTGGTGTCCAGTGTGGCTCTCAACCAATCCATTTATTTGCCCACCTTTTTCCCTAACCCACAAAACAAGGGGAAAGGATTCTGCACTCTCTAGATGTGCACAGACAGCTCAGATTATATCTGGACAGGACTAAATATTTTAGAAAAACTGACCAATTGCTAGTCATCTTCACAGTAGGGGCAGAGGACAAGGCCATATCCAAACAAACAACCTCCAAATGGATAGCACATTGTATCCATTTTTGCTACGAACAGCATGGGAAACTGCCCCCAAAGGAGGTCAGGATACATTCCACCAGGGCAACCTCCACCTCTGCAGCTTTTCTCAGAGGGGTCCCCACCAGGGACATCCTGGAGGCTGCAACATGGACTACTATTCATACCTTCACTAAGCATTACCACCTGCCTGTCTTCTCCAAATCCAGGGCAGGCTTTCCACCACAGTCTTGCAGGGCATCCTAGCTAGCCCCCAGACTTCTTGACTGCCTTCACCTTTTTCTTCAGCTTTGGGAATCAACCCAAGTGTGATGACTGCAACAGTGAAACACGAAGAACATAGTACAGTTGTGTACACTTACCATAAATGTAGATGTTCAAGTGTATTCACTGTTTGGTTTCCCAACCTCCATCCCCCTTGTCCCTCTCTCTCTCTCTCTCTCTCTCTCTCTCTCTCTCTCTCTTCCTCTCTCCTTACAGGGAATGTTTGGTGTTTACTTTCTACTGGTGGTGTTCTTCCACCATAACACAACTCCCAATTTGGGGGCTCCTGACAGTTGGGGCAAGAAAAACTGATGTACTGGCATTGGCTGCCTGATTTTATACCACTGATGGCCTGACATCAGTCCTGGAGTGACAGCAACCGATGCAGAATACTAAGGCCTTGGCAGGGTAACCCAAGTGTGATGACTGCAACAGTGAATACACTCGAACATCTACATTTATGCTATGTGTACACAACTGTACTTTGTGGTGTATCATAGTAAATAGGTTGTGGAACATAAACAAAAGAACACAGAGTAGTAAAGATTTTAAATAAGTATGTGGTTAGGAATGTGATTTTAGAAACCAGGAGCTACTTTTGCAGAAAGGAAATGGTGCTGATGGCATTAAGCATTTAAGTGAGTCACAAATATATAACAGTAGAATCTAAACTGGAGTTGATGCAAGGTTGATCACTGTGTTTGACAGAAAGCTAGAAGGGAAAAAACGGAGGAAAAAAAAGGAGGCCATAAAGGAGAGTAGTACTGTTTAGGCAGAAACTAAACTTGGGAAAAGGGGATATGCAAACTAAGTAAAGAATGTAAGCAGACTAGTGCAGCTACCCCTTTCCTAAGAAGAAAGGGATGGGTGGATCAGAAAGAAAGGAAAGCTGTATACCAGTTTCATCTAGGAGTAAGATAGAAAAGGTGGATTATCAAGTAATGGGCGTAGTACACAGTGGTGTAACTACGAGAGGCGAAGTGAGGCAATTGCCTCAGGGCGCCAAGCGGCAGGGGGCACTTTGGGCAGGGGAATCTGCTGACTAGGTAATCATTATTTAATTTAAAAAAATATATATATATTTTTTTAGGGCATTCTTTTTTAACTCATTAAGTCCGACTGCCGTCACATGGCACATCTGTGCTTAACTCCAAGCACTCTATGAGATGCTAGGAATTACATGTTGTTTCACCCGACTGCCTTCTACAAGAGTAAGTAACGTTCCAATCCTATTTTAGCTCCAGTGTTGAAAATTAAGTTGAAAAAGTAACTGAACTTTGTCAGTTACCTTCTCAACTTATATTTCAGTGTGGAGTTAAGTGATGGTCATATTAGACTTTTCATTGAAAATCGGCTTGGCATGCACTCTGTATTTTCATCTTTACAGTAAGCCAATTCTGTCTGCATTTCCTGAAGCAAGTGGTGACAGCCAAAGGGGATTCTTGAAATCCAAGCCACCACTTGCATAACACCTCCACCACCATGCCTAAGTTTAACTTTGTACTGTCAAATATAAATAGAAGGTCCAGCAGTAGTTATTCCCTTTCTTTTTTCTGACTTTCACAGAATTACTGAATTGCTACTGGATCCTCTATTTATTTTTTATGCCAATCAGTTCATGAGACATGCCAGTACAACCACAGTCACGGTCGCGGAAACTCATACAGCCATCGAGACCAGACATCCAGAGAACGGACTATAGGTAGGAGCTGTGTTTTTGTAGCAGTATTTCTCCAAGTGCCTTTATTTCACTTGCAAACGTTCATGTCAAGTGTTATTCACACACATATTTCATCTGCCTGGTAGCTTTGCAGTAACCCATAATGTCAGTCAATGAAAAACGCCTTCTTTTTCTGTTCCTGCCTTCTTTCTGCTGACTTACTATGCTTTTTTTTTCTAAAAAACATAAAAAATCAGCAGCTTTAACAAACTCCGATAGTCTGGAGTTTGTAATATTCAAATAGCCAGTCTCTGTGGGACACTTCTAACAACTAGAGCCTGATCTTCCCAAAGCACAGTGCAGGACAGTAGAATGGATGGTACTTGGTATCCTGTTAGCAATTCTTAAGAGTTATGTTTGGTGGATAGCGGTTGGGTTTGTTAGTTGGGGCACTTTGCATTTAGTTCACTTGTCTCTTCATCTTCGCTGATGCCTAGGAGTTTCACAACACATAGATTTGGATCTGTTCATGTGTCTGTCTATTGATATGAGAACCAATGAATGAGAAAAAAAAAACGTTCTATGATTTTACGGTTAAGTGCTTCCATTCAAAGGTCAGTGGTTCGGAATGAAAGCAAGTGCTTACAGTGTTCTGAAGTACCTGGTGTCCAAAATTGTTATGTAGTAGTTCTATGAAACTTAATGGTGCTAATGAAAAGCATTGCTATGGTTTTATAAGTAGACACATTACTTTTATAAAAATTACACACGATCGCTGTTCATTCTTCGATCCTTTACTGTGCACCCACATCTTATTTAGGGCGGTTTATGATTTGTGCAGGTTCGCTGCATTTTTTTAAATTTTTATGTGCAGTTGTAGGACTTGCTGTTGCTTTACTACACAAGCAGTGAACATTTGCATATTGTCATTATAAATTGAAAAGTCTCGAGTCAGATGCGACAACACCATCCTTTCTTATAGTTCACCTTGTGCCCTGAACGCGACTTCACAACCAGCTAAGTAACGCATTGTATTGTGTAGCTGTAGCTTTGTATGGCCTTATCGCTAATCATGAATGGATAGTATTTGTTGAATAGGGTAGCAGGAAGGACTGTTGCATCATCTGTGCATAGATAATTGTTTGAAGAGCAGATGGAGTTTGTTAGATTAGAAGCAGTGAGTGCCATAAGGTTAACATGGTTAATTTCAGTTTAGTTATCGCAACAGGCGAAGCAGCTACCATCTGTTATAGTCTGCAATCTCTTCTACTTGTGTGCCTCCTTGTTTTTTTTTTTTTTTCTTACTTACCAAGTCATGGTTCATGGTATAGTAATGTACTTGGGTCAAAAAGGTAAAGCAGGCCTGGAAGACTGTCCAAAGAACTGCTACTGAATATCCCTTGGAGAATTGAAGCAGTACAACTTTCCTTCATTATTCACTTACTACCTGAAGAAGATTTGTCAGCACTCTGGACACAGATCAAGTTGAATTTATTTGTTTTTTTTATTTCATTCTATCGATTGTTGACCAGGTTAATCACACAGGGCTAGAAGCTGCTTTTTAGAACAAACTTATGTTCACTTTGGGAGTGAGGTGTCATTCCAGTCAGAAGAACCAGCAAGTTGGGAGGGGCGGCACTGAACAAGACTGTATGGGTAGGTGAAGGGAGGCCACTGGACAAGACTGCACCATTGCTGATAGGGGGCCACTGGACAAGACTGTATGGGTAGC
The DNA here is from genome assembly GCF_019279795.1 of Protopterus annectens. Classification (NCBI taxonomy): domain Eukaryota; kingdom Metazoa; phylum Chordata; order Ceratodontiformes; family Protopteridae; genus Protopterus; species Protopterus annectens. The sequence continues at coordinate 1,455,896,135 of NC_056731.1, read as the reverse complement.
TGACTATCTAGGACATGTAGAACAGCACAGCAGCCATTTTGGCTGCTTTGTTTTAGTTGAATGTTAAAAGGTCCAGAAGGAACAGGTGATTATAGGTGTTAATGATTGATTTGAAGAAAAATCCAAGAACCTCACAAGCTAGTCCCCACTCCCTCTGCAGCGTCTTCCCCAGTTGCTCATCTTCCTGTGCACAATCACATTTGTTCCTCTCTCAGGTGCAAGAGCCAGGCACTGTCCATCCCAAGGGTGAGGCCCATCAATGTTTTTTATTCCTTGGCTGCAAGCCACAATCTGTCCATTTACCCCCACACACACACATATTTTGGTAAATAACTTTGCAAGGGAGCATCTGAATATGCCAAGTAATATCTCATTTTGAAGATAGTATTGCTGGTTCTAACATGGTAAAAGAATTGCAGTTCTGTTTCACTTTTGGGTGTCAGGATTTTTCGTTGCGCTATTAAGCTGAATGCACAGAGCGCTGCCCAGTTTACAGAGATGCCATACATCTGGCATTGTTTTATCATTTTATTTGGTTTTATAGATGATATTAATGTGTCTATAAAGTTATTCTTTCAAGGGTGACCCTTGATGATTGTGTATATAAAATGATATATTAAGATAAAACATTCTTGCAAAGTTGACAAATAGAAGTGATGTGGTGCTGTTAAGTTTTGTTGGATCTGTGAGAAATAGAGTTATTTGGCATGAAAGTTATTGTTTTGCATCTAGTCAAGTTTTATTAGTATGTTTGTGTGTAATCGTTCGGGGCATTGTGTACGTCTGTGTACGTTTGGATGCATACACTCACGTGTCACACACAAACACACATGTGTAAAGTTGTTGTTTTGCTACTTTAGTTTTATCTGTGCTATTGTCTTTGATGAGACTCCTTAGCACAGTCTTTATATTGCACTTTGGAGAAGTAAAATTCTCCAAGAATGCCAGCTTTCACCTAATTGAGATACTAATTATGCTATTTCACTTGAATAATAAATATTTTAAATGGTGTACTGCTCTGGTTGTTGAGGTTTATCATTTGTCCAGAGCAGTGTCTGATTTTTCCATATCCCAGAAGTGACCCAGGTGGTAGCTGGTCTCATGAAATTCCATAGTGACTAAACTTTGGGTTAAGTTGTACCCAGAGTGAGTTCCAGGCCGCATTGGTTTAAATTTCTAGCGTTGTTTGGACTTAAGGATCTTTAGTGGGAAATGGTGTCTCTGCTGGTGTGGTGTTTTGTATTCTAGACGTCACTGACCACTGAGTAGCTCCAGGACTGTATTATTATTGGTACCTACTATGGTGCTTGAGGCTCGTAGACTTGGCAGTGCAGGTGATGCTTAGAGTGGCAGGAGTACACTAAAATTCATATTATATTTTATATTAACATTTTTTTATATGCTAAGAAAAAAATGCAGATTACATACTTTCTACTGTTAGTATATTCATTTGAAGTCAATGAGTTTAGTCTTTCAGTTGTAGTTACTACTGTCTGGTCAACCTAGGGAACTTTGCAGATGGTGACATTGGCCTATGCTTAATTTTATTAACCTAATCCTTCTGGAATGCTGTTGTCCTCATTTCAATTTTAATACATTTCTGTTAAACTCTTTAATAGCCATAGCTTTCAACCTCTTACTGTAAGAAATTTGAACAAAGCTTAAAATAATAGTGAGAGATTTTAAATATTGCCCTTATAAACTTGTTTTGAAATGGCCTTGAAATGTTGGTATTGTTTAACTGGATATTTTTTTACAATATTTATGCCTTTTTAACTTTTGACTGTTATTGTAACCAGAGAGATGGTTAGGTGAGAGAACCTGAATTAATAATTTTAAACGGATCAGCCAGATAAGTTTGACATTTCTGCCTGTCTTATTATTATTATTATTATTATGATTATACTCAGTAGTTGCCTGAGTGAGATGAAGGTTATCATTAGGTGACTTCTGGCAGCATGGAGCTACCATATTTTTTGTGCATTTCTCCTGGCTTTGTCAGTCACGTGTGGAATTTAGGTGGGAGGAAGGGCTCAGTAATATCTAAGTGTTATACTATTTGACTGAATGACTCAGGTTTTCTCCTTACTGATGATACTGAGTCTGTGTTACATAACAGCTGTACAATGTAATATGATGTATGCCTACTTAGGTTATGTGCAGCAATTATCACCTGTGTCTCAGGATGCATACCTTTGCAGTAATGAAAGGAAGGTCATTATCATATTAGGAATACGTGCAATTACAATACAGCAGTAAGTCATTATCGGTTTTCTGGGAAAAGTCTCAGCTGCTGTCACTGTTATTCACGTAAGTAGAAGCCGTTATCACCTTGATGAATGTACAAGCCAGGTTGTGTTTTTTCTCTGGTTGGAGTCATTGCAAACAACACCCCTCATTCTTCATTAACTAGACCCTGATTTTTTTTCTTCCTGTGTGTGTGTGTGTGTGTGTGTGTGTGTGTGTGTGTGTGTGTGTGTGTGTGTGTGTGTGTGTGTGTGTGTGTGTGTGTGTGTGTGTGTGTGTGTGTGTTAAATATATATATAATTTGTGCATGTGCATATGGCTATATATGTATGTACATAATGTACTTCCACATATATACATTGTTCACACATGTATGTGTATATACATATATATATATATATATATATATATATATATATATATATATATATATATAATTTTGGTGATTGTGCGTATCTCAACATTTTCCTGAGGGGGTCATTTGGGTGAATGTTTCATTTAGGGACATGTGTATAACATGTAGTAATGAAGATGTTGACAGGGGAAATAATTCATTTGTGTACCAGGGAAGTGCTTCTGCATACATGGTCAGACTGCTGAAGATCATAATACAGATACGGTGTAACAAGTATAGGTTATGTATAGCACAGGTTTCAGTGATAGTTATTATAAGTTTTTGTTTATGTATCCAGCTTTTGAGAATAATTTGTTATCTGTTAACAATATGCACATACTCCACACTAACATGTATTAGTTATTTGGTTATATGGTTATGGAAATTATGATTGTTTTCATATTTTGGTAAATACCTTTGCAAGGGAGAAAGTCAGTGTGCCAAGTAATACTTCATTTTAAAGAGTATTGATAGTTCCAACATGGTAAAAGAATTGTGCCTGTATGTTGTAGACATGTGCAGATATCAAAGTTTGTTTCGGACTTAGGTTATGGAAATTATGATTTTTTTTTTATATTTTAGTAAATATCTTTTGCAAAGGAGCATCTGAATGTGCCAAGTAATACCTCATTTTGAAGATGGTATTGCTGGTTCTAACATGGTAAAAGAATTGTGCCTGTATGTCAGGCACGTGCAGATATCAAAGTTTGTTTCAGACTTAGGTTATGGAAATTATGATTTTTTTGATATTTTGGTAAATATCTTTTGCAAAGGAGCATCTGAATGTGCCAAGTAATACCTCATTTTGAAGCTGGTTTGTTGGGTATATTGGTATCTGCCTTGGGTCATTGTCATTGCCTTCTAGTCTCTGGAATAGCTATTTGCAGATAACATGGGGTGGTACAGCTCTTTTAAGTTAAATGTTTAATAATCACAGTAGAAGGTGAGCTGCTACTTATAGCCAAAGCATACTGTTAGTATGCATGCATGACATGTTTCAAAGCATGGTGTATACATTTTGTTTCATTGTTTACTGGAAAAATGTTCAAAACAATACACTTAAAATGCCCTCTAACAACTGTACTATATTGTACAAGGAATATAATGTAATACAGTCAGGAAAGTGTATCAAAGAGCATGTGTATGTTTCATGTTCAATGGGCCTATGATTTTGAAGACAGCACAGAGTTAATATTTATCTGCCACTGGCAAAATGTATTTTCTTTGAATGTGGGTCAGTCTTCTTATGATATTTGTGCATCTGATAGCATCAACTGCATTATCCTTGCATTATTTTATTTACAAGAGAGCAGAGGTGAGGTGACATAGTATATATCTGGGGGGGGGGGGCTGCTTATCTTGCATCATTCAGCTTCTCTTCTACAGTGCACTATCACTGTCTCTACACAACAGAAAATGTCAGGTGAGACACATGATTTCCTCATTCAGGTATAGCATTCCAAGGGGGATGTAACCAGGACCTGCTAGCAACAAGGTCACTTCAACTATTCCAAAGGTTAACCCTTTGCTGCTGCAGCTAGTTCTATATATTGATATTAGTTTCCTGTTGCTGTTTTTCTACCTATTATACTTTATAAATCAAAAAACACACATTTGTTGGCTCTGGATTTGACTGTGCTGGATTGTGTGTGTATGTTTTTTTACTTTAGCTTCTTTTAGAGTTTACCTGCAGAGCTGAAAATGTATATATTTTGGCATTTTATGATTCTGCTTGAAAGATGAAAGAAGGCAAAATGTCCTTACCCATGCTGTTCCTATAAATATCTCTACCACTTGTCAAAAATATATTAATCTGCAGCTTAATGGAACTCTGCAGAAATATATTTTCCACTGCACTTACTCACACATTAATTTATAGACTTATACTTTTGTGTCATCCAGTTCCATGTAACTGGGAAGCAAAATCTTGCCCTGGCAAGCAGTGAGTACAAGCTAAAGAAACAATCCTGCATAATTTTAAACAATGGCTTAAAGTAAAGGATACACATGGATGTTTTCAGTTTAATTCAATTACTTACTGTCCCCCCATGTTACAAAGACATGTCTGCATTATTTCGTCCTGGGCCTCTGCTGAAAATTGTTTTTTTTTGTTTCAAGTCAGGCTGTCCTGATTAACAAATGTTAAATAAAATTGACAGGCATTTGAATTTTCAGACTTCAGGATTCTGAATGTTTAAGTCCTTAGATATTTGATGGTGCAGTGGTAGCCTCTGTTGAAAATTGTTTTTGTTCCATCCATTTGGCTTTGGTCATCTCGATGGCTTGGGTTCCCGGGGGGGGGTTGGGGCACCTAGAAAAAGTTTGCCTCAGGGCGCTTCTAATGTAGTTATGCCACTGGTAGTACATATGGAAATAGAAAATTCATGAAGTCATATGTTCAAGCAGTACGATTGTGACAAACTTGATCCAGAACACGATCAGGCAAATACAGAGCATTTAATTAGGGGTGGAGCAACATCTGTGTAACAGACCTTTAGAATGGAAGAAGATGCACACTGCAGCAAATTTTCACACTGAGTCACATGGTCTCTCAAATCACATGGTCTCTCAAATAAATCAAACTGAACCAGAAGCTGAATGGCCAGTGCAGCCATCATCATATGGCACAATGTCAGTGCTGAAATTTGATATCCAAATACAGAGATCAACAAAGGATTCCAGTAACGTTTTCTTTGAATGCTTAACATGCTAAGTGCACAGCTACAACCACTGAAAGAAAACTATCGATTCTGTTCTACTTTTTCACAGATGGATAAAACATTGAATGAGACAAACATATTTAAGCAGTTTAATTAATTGAATATCATGCAAAACAAGCAGTCTTGAAACGTTGTCATTTTATCCTGCAATGATATGTTATTTTGCTTGATACTGTAACTTATAACTAAGCTACTATTGATGTAATGAAGTTAAATGCAAATGTTTCACAGACATCAGAAGAGCCTGCCTTAAACCCATCAACTATTACTTAAATTAGCTCTGTTACAACTTCCTCCCAGCATGACTGTTTTTGATATGCTGAGAAATATTCAGCATCCTTGGTTCCTGCTTTAAGCCATACTATACTTTATGAACATTCACCTGTCTCTGAATTAAGATATTTTTGTTTATACCTCACACGCATTACAATTTTTATTTCAGTTTATGAATCTGCACAAAAGTATCTTAAGTTCTAAGCTTGTCCACACATTCATTTAACAGAGAGACTCAGACTTCCTCCCACATACCAAAGATAGAAAAATGGTGAACTTCTAAGGTACCTAAAGGTATGCAATGCAGTGTGTGAATGACCATGTGGGTGGCCTGAGATAGGTCAGTGATATAGGTTCCAGCTCCCATACAACCTGGATGTGGATTAGGTAAGTAGTTAGATAAAAAAAAAATTCAGAAATTTTAAATCATACTGTGTGAACAAGACAAGGAACAAATAAATAATATTCTCAAGCCAACTGTTTAGCTATAATAGGCATACAGAAACTTACCTAATGGTTTATTCAAAAAGTATTGTAGCTTATCAAAACAAAGAAATAAATAAAATATGAACTGCTTAGTATTGCAATGCTTGGTATGTGTGTGTGTGTGTGTGTGTGTGTGTGTGTGTGTGTGTGTGTGTGTACTTGTGTGTGTGCATGTGTGTGTGTATGCGTGTGTACATGTGTGCAAGTGAGCATGGTTATGTGTGTGTGTGTGTGTGTGTGTGTGTGTGTGTGTGTGTGTGTGTGTGTGTGTGTGTGTGTGTGTGTGTGTTTGTGTGTGTGCTTGTCTGTACTTGTTTAAGTGCACCATATGCAGATCCTCAGCTCAAAGCATGTACATAATTTGCAGAAGATAAGACAAGGGCCAGTTGTGTGGAAGACATGCAGATGTTAACATAAGATAGCTTAAGCACTGATTTTTAAGTCAGCATCAAAAGCATCAAAATAAAATGTGATTCTTCTTTGCATGATTAGGAGGTGTGGCTCTTCTTCTTGTCCCTGACAGGTTAAGTGGAACTGGTTGAATCTTGACAGTTTGAAACTCCATTACATATAATGTATATTCGCATGGTGTACACTGTAACCATCTATGGTAACACTTGCAACTCAGTAAAGGTCCACGTCATCTCCACAGTACACTGTAGCAACATTCAACAGTATCAGCCATAAATAAATCAAATACTCCTCCAAAGGTAGAATAGCTTTGAGAAAAATAATCAAAAATGATGATTTAGAGCTTTTGTCTTAACACTTAGGACTTCATCAGAATAAAGTCATCACCAAACACATCCTACTTAAGTACATATTAACAACCAATAGGAGCAACAAATCAATTAAGTAAGCAATCAGATTGAATAAAATCAACCAATTTACTTAAAAGAATATTACAGTGGATACATTTTTACTGCTATGTAAAATTCAATCAAAAACATAATTAAGTAAAAATATAATAGGAAATAAATAAATAAAAAGGATTGGAAAAAACAGAGAAGTTACTCTTATTCCAACTTAGCTGATCTCATTTTTAAAACAGGAAGTATTCAAATGCAGTCATTTAGCCCCAAGGGCAGAGGAGGCATGTAAGATGATCTGCCATATCAGTTCTCTATATTCAATTTTGTTTTCCCACTGACCCCCCCCCCCAACGTCTAAAGGAATTTTTTCCAGAATGCCAAACTTGAATTTGGATAAACCATTACACTGACACTGTTGTTCTTATTCTCTTTCTGAATGTAATATATATATATATATATATATATATATATATATATATATGCTTGCAGATCTTCTGCCTAGTTTACATTCAGTCTTTCCCACATAAAATGTCTTACAAGTTTGGCAGACTGCTAAATACACTAAACCTTTGGTGCCACAATTGCCTTTTACAAAAAAACAGCCTTTATAGTGGAAATGTTCTCCAAAATAATGTTGGTCTTGTTGTAGATATACAAAACCAACCTTTACAGCGGAAATGTTCTCCAAAATAATGTTTGTCTTGTTGTAGATATATTGACAGGAATTACAGTTCCCATATTTCATAGTTCCTGTGTCATTAGATATGTTAGGATTCAAAGTGCCTTTACTGGCATCACTCTCAGTTATGGCCTTAATATTTTATCTACTTTATAAACAAACTGCAGAGTTTGTCCTAATGTACTAAGGATATCGTCATCAGTTTTAAAAATTGCCCATTTGTCTCTTGCAGCCTTCTTGACCAGAGTTTAATAGCCATAGTGTTGGTAAAAGTTGGGTGCATTAACACTGAATTAGTGTTTTCAAAATGCAGTTCAGATCCAGTACCTAGTAAAGGAATGCATTTCACTCCTCTAGCCCTCATTATTTCTTCCTGAATCATAAGAAGGAGATTCCTAGGGTAACCTCTTTCAAAAAACATATCTGTCATGAGGTTAAGCTCAGCCTTAAAATCATCATTGCTTGAAACCATCCTGACTGCTCTAATGTACTTTCCTTTAAACAAATTCTTCTTGCAGTGCCATGGGTGGCAACTGGTGTAGTGTAAATAACAATTGGAGAAAGTGTTCTTCTTGCACATCAAGGGACAAATATGTCACTCTCTACATTTATCTTTACATTTAAATAATGTGTCATATGATGGGACAATTTATTCATAAACCTTAAAGAATTGCTGCTATTGGAGATATAGTCTACAAAACTGTTGATTTGTACTACTTCATCCTTCCATATAATAAATACATCATCCAAATAACAGCAGTAAAAACTCCAACTGTAATTAAAGGGTGATGGCAAAACTTGTTTCTTCCCATATTAACATGACTAGGTTGGCATATATGTTGAGATATGCTGCCCCCATAGTTACACCTTTAACCTGCCTATAGAATTCCTCTTCGATGAATATAAAATTATTTTCTAGTACCATCTCCATAAGCTCAATACTAAGTCTTAATTCTTTTTAATCAATCAGCTGATAATCAATAAGAGCTTCCCGGAAGTATTCTAGAGAAAAAATCGACAATGTCCACTGTTAAAAAAAACAGACAAATCTGCACAAAGATCCGGGGATAATTTCCTCAGAAGATTGCAGGAGTCTTTCAGAAAGTGGGGATAATGACTTAATATATTTTGTAGCTTCCTATCAATATAAGCTGTTAAAGAGTATGCCTTGGACCCTTCAGCTGACACAATTAGTCTATATGGGGGATTTAATAGGTCTTTGTGAGTCTTGGGTATTCCAAACAAAGCTGGAATCAAAGCATATTTGTTTATCAAAAAATCAAACAAATCAGGTGTAATTAAACATTGGAACAAGTCATCTTGTAAATATAAATCTATATTCCTGTATGTAATATTTATTTTATTTTTGGAAACTACTTTGTATGTTAAATCATCTTGCAACATGTCTCAAATCTTGCTGACATAATCAGTTATTTTGGCAATAACAATCCCCCCACTCTTGTTAGGTTTCATTATTCTATCTAGAATGTCAGACTGTGTAACAGCAGACGTTCTTCAGGTGTAACATTCAAGAAACCTCTTCGTCTTTCTTTTGAAATCCTGTATATCTCCTTTTCACAGGAATTTTCAAAAAAATATGAAATATTTTTTTTTTGGGGGGGGGGTTATACAGCCTTTTTTCCTTAAAAACCCAGGTGTTTACCATATCACTCCCATGTTTGTGTATGAGCATTAGATTTAATTTCCTCACATAAAGTTTCAGTTCCAGTATTTTATCAGTAATATTAGATTTTTGAGCAGGGATACATTAAAACCTCTTTTCAAATATTGTGAAAAATGTATATCAATAGAGAGGTGACTATAATTAAAATATAAAAGCCATTATGTTTGGCAGCCCTGCCATCATGAGAAAAAGTAATGTCTACAGTGTTGTCTGTTGCCAAGTCACTCACCTCTCTCCCCCTTATTGTCATCTTGATCTGCTGTTCCTTCCATGATGAACCCAGGAGTTCTGTGGGTAAGGTGTTTGCTATACATGGGCATTGTGTCCTGGGTGTTTGTTCCATAACCTTTCTGAATGTCTGGGGAGTGGGGGAAATCCTAAAGGGTCCAGGTCTTCTTACAAAATCCTCTGATGAGTACCTTCACCCACATCATCTATGGGAAGCTCATAGTTTATTTCTGCTGTATTTACATTATTGGTTACATTCTAAACAGAACTTTCATCACTAAGACTGATGTATTTTTATGTATTGTCCTTAAGTGGATAGGCTAACCCCTGCTTGTATTCATTCTCATCCTTCATTCATTTCTTCCTCTTACTTTCTTTGTTTAACCTACAGTTTTCTTCTACTTTCTTAAAAATATTGCCATAAAATCATGATAAAAGTCAAACAAGTCATGTAAAATCTTCTAATTCAAATTGTTAACATTGGCTAGTAAAGCATTAATCCTGCAAGTGTTGAATTTAACAATAAATTCTAGCAATTCAAGTCCATGTCTATTAAACATGTCAATTAAATAAAAATGTTCTGTACTGTCTTAGTGAACACCAAAAGGAAATTTAAAAAGTCTCAGACCTTTGGGAATTTGTTTATGTCTAATTCACTCCATTAAATATCCACTATCTACCTGTAGCATTCTGATCATGGCATGTTTTTTTTTTTTTCAAAAATCCGCATCATATCCTTAAGGCTGGAAAGAGCTGCCCCACTTGCAATTGTGCTGGTTCATCCTTTGTTCTGGAACTTTTTTCGGTGCTTGATTTCCAGTGGATGTAGGCAAAGATAAATTAGGGCCAGTCTGTGAGAAAGTGTTAAGAATTTGGCTACACTGTCCAGTTAGAAGTGTAATTAATTGTGTGAGGTTGCTAGTTTGACCATGGGGGAGGGAGATGGTGGCATGTTTTTCTGTGCAGCTGTCTAGAACGTTTTGTTCTAATTCTAGGGGAGGAGTTCCCTTATGCTTCAGGATGGCCTTTTCTTATACAAGAATTTATGTTTTATAAAAAATAATAATAAAATAGAAGAAATGTTTCCCTATGCAGGTTTTTCAGAATTTAGTTTATGACTCATACCTCTCAACTGTTCCTGATTTTCTGGGACATCCTTGATGTTAACTCAGATTTTAGCTTGGTTGCTCTTACTCCCTCCTAAAACTGTTGCTTTTTGGTGGAAGGTGGTGAATTGCACTTGATAAATAGTGACAATAGTTAAGTTAGTTCAGATGGCTGCATTAATTCACATTCTTTTTCTCTGTCAATGTTTCAAGTTAATAGTACTGCTATTTAAGAGTCTCTGATTGTCCTTGTTTTTTCTGGATTTGTCCCAACTTGTCTTGAAGTTTGTCCTTGATTGTTTGAGAGCTGTCCTTTATGTCATATATAAGGAAGTATGTCAGGAGAATGATACTATGGTCTGTATAACTTAGGTGCAAAAAAAGTAATAAAGACAAGGTGTTCGACTAATCTTCTTGGCATGTAGCATAGCCAGACATTAAGTACATTATGGTTACAGACATTTGCAGGTTGCATAGCTTGCTTTGAGGACTTGCAAGCAGTCTTTTTATTTGTCTTTGCTATTAAAGGTGACAGAGTTAACATTTTACCAGTAGCTCTGCAGGTAGTGTGCTCCATTTTGAGGCTAATGGCTGTGAGTTATTCTCCCACAGTAGGTAGATGGTCTAATTTAAATTGTTTCCTGTGTGACTGGGAGTTGTATGGATAGGGAGATTGTAGCAGGAATGAAGGTTTTGGGTGGGATGATATAAGTAGACACCAGTATGATCGTACTATATGCTGTACATTGTTAGGGAATTAGCAGACTCAGATTATAGTCTCTGGTCTAGTTAATGCAGGTGTGTTAATTTTTTTTCTCACTCTTCCTGAAGGTTGCTGCTTTTCTTTCTTTTGGCAGATGGCTAGATCTCACAGTCTTAAGCAAAGATGGGTGGCAATTGTATCGCAAGCAGAGGGGCTGTTTCAAGAACTGCCAGTGGGAGAGACATCTATGGCAGATGCATCCAGTACATCAGTAAAGAAAAAGTGAACACAGGCATCAAAGAACACTCTGGTGGCACGAGGGAAGATAGCCCGAAAGTCAGCAATTGGTGCTATAGTGACTACTCTGGCCAGTGGGTCAGGTTCTGATACCAGTACAGGCAATGACATTTTGGCAGGATTAGATAGAGGCAGTGCAGAGTTGATGGGTCCAGGGGGTGGGAGTCCTGGGGGAGAAAGAGTAAACAAGTATATCAAATCAGTGATGCTGCAGGTAGTGGGGCTTGACAGGTGCAGAATGAGGTGAACACTGGGGTTGATAGGATGGGGACCTTGCTAGAGAGTCTAGGGTTGAGTTTGGATATGGAAGAGTCATTGCAGCACAAGGTGAGTTCTGATTTTGGGATGCAGCCAGGGGACTGGTTAGTTGTTCATGCTTTGGTATATACAGATGGAGCAGCCTTTCTGACACCACATATTCCTGGATTGTTTAAAAAAGAAGATTTAAAAGAGTGAGTACAGTAGAGAGTTGATTATCCAAACTAAATGGGACCTAGGGAAGTTTGGATAATCAAACTTTTCAGATAATCAAACATATAAATAAAGCAGATAAAACATTTCTAAAATCTTGGTTTTTTTCTGCACGCAGGAATACACTTTTCAATCATTCAAGCGATTCCAGAAGAAAATGAATAATATTTTTCACACACGAGCTGGCTAGAATCTCAAAAGGCATGCTCAAGTAAATACATATAATATTTACTTATTCAGACGTTATGATTTTTCCTACCCGAAAACTTTGGAAGGCTGGTTCGGATAATTGACATTTTGGATAATTGACATTCGGATAATCGACTCTCTACTGTATATCAATATATTTCATTTATTGATGCAGCGAGGCTACAATGTTTACTAGAATCTGAGGAGGCATACAACAAGGATCTTTCAGTGGATTTAGAGGTATTGGAATGGAGGATGGTCGGAAGGCTTCAAGCTGGGACATGGGAGAATCGGGCTCTTGGTTTTGTGTACTACATAGTAGTTTGCTTGGAGAAGGATAATTCACTGGCTTTACTGCTTATGGGTTATTCTCTCATGATTCGTGAGACTCAAAAGTTGGGTGCTGGGAACACTTGGATGTGCTATGATCAAAAGCTCTGTAAAAGGAAAGCTGTGGATCACTCATTGAGATGGGAATTGAGGCATCTTGACATTTTGCTGGCCACAATGATGGATACCATTGTGTGTTTCACTCTGTGGGATAATTTAGGGGAGAGCCACTTGGAGACTGTTGGACATTCAATGCTGGATGCTACATGTGGCCAGCATGCAGATTCTTACCTACTTCTTCAATTTCTGCTTGAGTGCACCCAGCATCTCAGTGTGGCCATTGAGACGGGAATTTAGCCCACGGCATTTCTTATATGACCGACCAGGGTCCTTATCCTCCCCACTGCAAGGCCTTCAAGGGTTTAGAGGGTGGGGGCATTTTTTGAGGACAGAGGGGGAATCTTGTCATTTTGAGGGTCAGTTGGGCAGACTGATTTTCCCATTTGCCAGTTAAATTGAAGGTATTGTGCCAAATGCTGAGTCACTTTACAGACTCGGAGATTGTGGTGTAGTTGATTGGGGGGGCTTCCTTAGGGTTTTCTGTCAAGTCAGGAGTTTGTGGGGATGGCTTTGTTTGTAAGAATTTATGTTCAGTGCAGGTGAATGAGAAGGTATTGAAAGGTCTGGTTGAGAAGGAGTTGTGCAGAGGCAGGTAATTGGGCCCCTTTGAGTACCCTCCTTTTGTCAAGTGTCATCACTGGGATTGGTTCCTTAGAAGGTTCATTGTGAATTACAATTGATTCACCATTTGTCTTTTCCAGAAGGGAATTTAGTCAACAGTTTTATTTCTAATGAGGATTCAAAGGTTAGGTATACCTCACTGGTTGAACTGGATGATGCTGTTGCAAAGATTAGAGGGTTTATAGATCTGTGGTTAGCAAAAGTTGATACTGAATCTGAGTTCCACTAGCTGCCCATGCTGGAAGAGGAATAGCCTTGTTGAGCTTAGCTGTGGACAATAAATTTTATTTTGACAAATCCATGCCCATGGGTTGTTTAGTTGCCTGTACCATGTTTGAGAAATTTAGCACTGCACTTCATTGGAAATGGCAACAGTGGGTAGGAGGTTAGAAGGCTGCTCATTATTTGGGTGATTTTCAGGAAGAATTGCAGTTTTTTTACAGATTTTCCAGGGGGGATAGGGATGGGGCATTTTTTAATGGGAATGGTTTGAAACTCATTGGGTGGATGATTGGGAGGATGAGTGGAAGAAATATGTGATCTTGGAATTTATGCCTGTTTGGGCAGCTTCAGTGATATGGCATGAACAGTTGCATGGCAGGAAAAAAATGTTTTTAATTCTGACAATATAGCAGTGGTGCAAATGTTAAAGTCAAAAACAGCCAAATCCAGGTTACTTTTGTTAATTTTAAAAAAATGGTTTTGCAGAGTTTGTTGATATTTTTTTCTTTTACAGGTATCCACTTGTCTGGTTCTAGGAGTGCAATTACTGACAGTCTTTCTCACTTTCACTTTCACAGGTTTTGGCAATTGGTCCCAAAAGCAAAAAACAAACCCATCCTGTTGCCAGAATATGTGTGGCAAATTAGGCTGAACTGTCAGTTTGGCTGATTCAGCAATCCTGGGTGGATTTGACGAGGAAGGTGTATGGCTGGGCATTATCTGTGTTTGATGAATGTCTACTGCAGTTGCTTGAGGTAGAGACAATTTGCTCAGTGAAGCTGTTGCTGCAGTACTTCACTCAGGCTTGGATTGAAGGGAGGGTGGTTCAGTCAGTTAGGGTGAACCTGGCTGCTGTTAGCATATCTGTGCAGGTAATGGAGTTACATGATTTGACAAAGTCATGGGCAGTAGCTCGGATGTTGAAATGATGGGGTCAGACTGCTGGTAGGAGGGTTGAAAGATGTTGGCCAATGACAAGGTAGGTTCTTAAGATGCTGTTGATATACTTGTGGCTATTGAAAGGGAATTTGGTGGATTATCCATTGTGGCTTACCTTGTCAATGTGGATGTATAGAGGGGCATTCAGCTGAATGAGTATCTGGGATCACTGGTGTGGCAGGAAGGTGTTATATTCCCTTTCTTAGTGGAAATTTGGTTGCATCAATCAAAAACAGATCAGTTGGGTAAGGGTGTTCAGATTGTGTTGCAGATGTCTACAGATGAGTCCATGTGTCCAGTGTCATGGGTCAGAAAGTTGCATTTGTCACAAGATGGAAGTCTGCAGGATTTGATCTTTGGTCACGGGTTGGAAGGTTGATAACAGGCAATCAGTTCCTGGGTGTGACAAAGAAGGCTTTTCAATGTTTAGGCTTTCAAGGAGAGAGGTTTTCTACCCATTTTTTTCACATTGGAAGGCCCTCAGGTTTGGAGAGAGAAGGTAGGTCAGTGAAGGTTATTAAGAGGGTGGAGTGTTGGTCATCAGGAGCCGTTTTTGTCTTAGAAAAGTAGACTTATTTGATTGTTTTATTTAAAGTTTTTTTTTTTTTTTTTTTTTTTTGCTTTCAGGTAGAAAAGGGGTCATATTGGGTCATTCCTATATTTATTGGGCTGAAGAGGGCCATGATTAGGTCAGATGGAAGTGAGCTAATTTTGCAGCACTACAGGTGGAGAGTTTTTTGGCATGGTGTCAGAGGCCTCAGGTGGCATCACCTGGAGGATGAGCTCCCAAACATATGTGTTCAGATTGGGATCCCACATATTTTAGTAGTCCACTTAGCAGGAAATGATTTAGGGATTATTTCAGAATGGCAGTTAGCGTTTAAGGTATTGAGGGATTGGCAAGTCCAAGTAGTAGATTTCCCGACATGAGAATTGTGTTGTTGGAAATTGTACCACTTTTGGTTTGGAGGGATGTGGGCAATTTTATCAGTAATGAGCATGTCAATGGCTTTGTTAGCCTTAGGCTTTTGAGGCACTTGAGGAAGTTGGGTACTCTTGATCATAGGGACTTCTGTGATGGAGGTCCAGTGTGGTTTAGGAAGGATGGGCTGCACTTGAGTGAGATGGGCTTGGATTTATTCAATGTACACCTGTCAGTGCTCTTGGAAAATTTGGTGAAAGAGTTGTAATTTGAGGAGGAACGGCCTGTTTCATGCTAGTGAGCAGAGAAGATAGGTTGGCATGTTCCTTTTCTGTACCCCTGCTGGTGTTATGTCTTGAATCTTACATGGTGGTTCAGTGGGTGTTGAAGTGAGCTATGTCACGCTTCTTCTGTGTGAAATTGGAGTAAGTGAAGAGTTGGAGTAACGCTGCTTACTTTATGGTGAGATGGAGGTGAGTGGATGATGCTGTCTACCATTAATTTGGTAAGCTGAAGTTATGTGTTATATTTTGATTAAGAAATTCTGTGATTAATAAATGTTGTTTAATAAAGGTCATCTTATGCCATGATGGTGTAGTGTAATTTCCTGGGGGGATGGGGAACTGGGCAAATGTGGTTTGGAAACAAACTAATTTGTCCAAAGATGCCTGAGGTATTTGGGGTGGGGGAGATGTGGGTGGACAGAGGAGTTAAGAGTTAAGTGGTGGAATGGCCAAAGATATTGTTGTGGTGAGGCAAGCAAGGAAGGGTTAAGGTTACGGAGAAGGTTGTTTAGAGAGGAAGTGAGGTAATAGTAATGGGGAGTTAATTCAGTTTTCTGTAGGAGCTGTGGGATAGGAAAATCAGATTTAGGTGTGACCTTGCTGCTTTCCTACCTGTCTCTGTTCTGTGACAGATGGCATATTGTGCATTTTTCCATACGTGAGTGGGTTGGTAGACAAAGAAGGGCTGGCATGTCCCTCTTCTCTTCTTCCTCTGGTGTTATTTTTTTGGATCTTACAAGGTCGTTGGTTGGGTATTGAAGGGAATGATGCCATGCTGCTTCTGGTGTGACATCAGAGTAACTGAGCAGTTGGGGTAACAATGTTTATTTTATGGTGGGATGTAGGTGAGTCTTTGACATTGATGCTGCTGGGGTACAGAAAGATAAACATACTTAACAAACTAAATGCTGAATATACAGGAGGAGAAGGCAGTATAGCAGACTGGCAACTGGTATTCACAGACATTTACCATATTAAATATGCCATAAGGGAACAGACAAAATAAAGGTCAAGAGCAAGGGGAAAGGCTCCATGGCTGTTTCGGGTTTAAGCAAGAAGGACTGGAATGCTAATTTTTAAAACAATAAGAAAACATATGCAAGTGTTATATGAACAAACAGAGCCAAGATAACAAGGTTTCCAAAATATTATGAAGAATTCCTAGGAACAACGGTAAGACATATAGGGGGCATCTTGTCAGGTCTGGAAAATTAGCTGAAGATTGTGAAAAGCAGGAAATGAAGGTAATGGTGTAAAACGTTTGAGACAAAGAAGGCCTTTTATTCAATGCGGAATGGAAATACCTATGGAAAGCACAGAGTGATCTTAGAAACGGCCATCTGTAATTATCCTGTACTCGCATTCTTAGCCATGACTTACCAACCAAGGAAGTGAATAACAGAACAGACAACCAACAAGGTTGTCCACCACCCTCTCACTCTTTTATTGCTCACTGAAATTTAGCCATAGAAGTGATACAAGATGAAGAGAATCTCAAGGGAGAAGGGAAAGGCATGACAAACCTCTGCTTCAGTGCAGGTGACTGCATTTTTATGGCAGTAGAAATAGAAAAAGCAGGGATGATACCAATAGTCATTTACAGAGGCTTAAAATTATAACAGGAATTGGATGCACGATAAAAATGCATCAGAGTATGTTAACAAAAGAGCAGAACCTTAGTAGTAGCAGAACATGTAGACCAGAGTAAAAATTCTGGACTGGATGTCTAGAAAACAGTAGAGAAAGGAAGGAGAAAGTAGTACCATGAAAGTAAAATACAATAGATATGGACATAAAGAAATGCAAGAATAAGGCAGATACTTCGACAGGTTTTATAATTATAGTTAAGATGAGGGCAGTGTCAAAGACTGGTTACACCCCGAGGCACATAGTGATAGCAAGATGAGGAAAAAAATAAAAGCGACATACAGATGAATAATAACTCATCTATATGGAAAGAAGAAGCACCTAGTAACAGTAACCTAAAGTCTATAACTAAGAAAAGGTATGAGAGGATGGGGTTGCTATTTATATACAGATATTTAAAGGTATAAAATATTTAGAAATGAATGAGTGTAAACTATAACTGAGGACAAAGGGTAGGCAGAGGGAAAGGACAAGGAAGAAACAAAATTAGGGAATCGGAAGTAAGACATAGAGGAAATAGCAGGTACAAGTATATGTAAAGTGCGGAAATAAGACATGGAGAAAATAGCAGGTACAAGTATACGTAAAGTGCAGAAATAAGGCATGGAGATAATAGCAGGTACAAGTATACATAAAGTGCAGAGGAAATAAGGCATGGAGAAAATAGCAGGTACAAGTATATGTAAAGTGCGGAAACAAGACATGGAGAAAATAGCAGGTACAAGTATACGTAAAGTGTGGAAATAAGACATGGAGAAAATAGCAGATACAAGTATAAATGTTTGTGTCTTTCGGCTTTTCCCGGTTAGGGGTTGCCACAGCGGAACTCCGGTCCGCTAATGATTGGCAGTAGATTTTTACGTACAGAGTTGCCAGCCCTGACGCATAGCCTTCAACGAAAGTACGCCCATTCACGCATGTCTCCACACAGAAGACGCTCTAGCTGAGAATCGTACGGCACAACATCTTGCTGTGAGGCGATAAAGTGCAGAAATAAGACATGGAGAAAATAGGTACAAGTATACGTAAAGTGTGGAAATAAGGCATGGAGAAAATAGCAGGTACAAGTATACATAAAGTGCGGAAATAAGGCATGGAGAAAATAGAAGGTAAAAGTATACGTAAAGTGCGGAAGTAAGACATGGAGAAAATAGCAGGTACAAGTATACATAAAGTGCGGAAGTAAGACATGGAGAAAATAGCAGGTACAAGTATACGTAAAGTGCGGAAGTAAGACATGGAGAAAATAGCAAGTACAAGTTTACGTAAAGTGCGGAAGTAAGACATGGAGAAAATAGCAGGTACAAGTATACATAAAGTGTGGAAATAAGGCATGGAGAAAAGAGCAGGTAAAAGTATACGTAAAGTGTGGAAGTAAGACATGGAGAAAATAGCAGGTACAAGTATACGTAAAGTGCGGAAGTAAGACATGGAGAAAATAGGTACAAGTATATGTAAAGTGCGGAAATAAGGCATGGAGAAAATATCAGGTACAAGTATACGTAAAGTGCAGAAATAAGGCATGGAGAAAATAGCAGGTAAGAGTATACGTAAAGTGCAGAAATAAGGCATGGAGAAAATAGCAGATACAAGTATACGTAAAGTGCAGAAGTAAGACATGGAGAAAATAGCAGGTACAAGTATACGTAAAGTGTGGAAGTAAAGCATGGAGAAAATAGCTGATACAAGTATACGTAAAGCGCGGAAGTAAGACATGGAGAAAATAGCAAGTACAAGTATACGTAAAGTGCGGAAATAAGGCATGGAGAAAATAGCAGGTACAAGTATACATAAAGTGCAGAAATAAGGCATGGAGAAAATAGCAGGTACAAGTATATGTAAAGTGCGGAAATAAGGCACTTAGAAAATAGCAAGTACAAGTATACGTAAAGTGCGGAAGTAAGGCACGGAGACAATAGCAGGTACAAGTATACGTAAAGTGTGGAAGTAAGGCATGGAGAAAATAGCAGGTACAAGTATATGTAAAGTGCGGAAGTATGACATGGAGAAAATAGCAGGTACAAGTATACATAAAGTGCCTAAGTAAGACATGGAGAAATAAGCAGGTACAAGTATACGTAAAGTGCGGAAATAAGGCATGGAGAAAATAGCAGGTACAAGTATACATTGTTGTTGTTGTCTTTTGGCTTTTCCCGGTTAGGGGTTGCCACAGCAGAACTCCGGTCTGCTAATGATCGGCAGTAGATTTTCACGAACGCCGAGGTGCCAGCACGACGTTTAACCTTCAGCGAAGGCACGCCCATTTACGCATGTCTTTAAAGTGCGGAAATAAGGCATGGAGAAAATAGCAGGTACAAGTATACGTAAAGTGTGGAAGTAAGACATGGTGAAAATAGCAGGTACAAGTATAAGTAAAGTGCGGAAATAAGGCATGGAAAAAATAGCAGGTACAAGTATACGTAAAGTGTGGAAGTAAGGCATGGAGAAAATAGCAGGTACAAGTATACGTAAAGTGCGGAAGTTAGACATGGAGAAAATAGCAGGTACAAGTATACCTGAAGTGCAGAAGTAAGGCATGGAGAAAATAGCAGGTACAAGTTTATGTAAAGTGCGGAAATAAGGCATGGAGAAAATAGCAGGTACAAGTATACGTAAAGTGCGGAAACAAGACATGGAGAAAATAGCAGGTACAAGTATACGTAAAGTGCTAGGTAGAATGATGACACAGGGCATGCTGGGTCTAGATGAAAAGTTGCAGATGAGGGAAGAGTAGAAAAGAGAGTAGTGGGAAGGGTGAGGGATAATTGTGGGATAATACAATGATGCATTTATCATCTAAAGGGAAGAACAATTAAGAGAGTGCTGATGGAAATAGCTAACAATGCTGATAAAAGAATGAAGACAGTGAACCAGAGAAAAAAAAAACTAAAAAAGTGGGAAGTTTGAAAAGACAAGGGAAGAAGAGAACAAAAATGTTACGAAACAGATAGCAACATGAAGAAAACTGGATGGCAGTAGAAAGATATTTGGAAAAGGTTATCCCACTAATTGGAGAATATGACATTACTCCATATGTTTTCAGATCCCAAACTATGTTAAGAAAAGGGAGTAATAACTAAGATGCCAGAAGATGGAGGAATAGAGAAGAAAAGGAATGGCTAATGTATGTGATGGTGAATGTCTCTGTGGATGAAAAAACATTGGAACAAGGCTCTAACAGAGCTGGGACACAGGAAGAAAATTATAAAAAAAAATCTTGGGAGTTGTATTTTTCAGCTTAGACAGAAAGCAGACATAAACGTTTTTGATTTGAAGCAGCTTCACCTGATTATTCATTTTAAATGTATATCTCTTTCTGAAATTCCTGTGTGGCAAGTATTGACTATTAACTACTATAAGAAATCAATCTTCCTGCAACATGAATATGATATCACTGAAATACTTTTATTTGTCTCGACTGATACATGATTTCCAATGAGACAGCCTCAAACTGTTAGAAACATGGACTGAGGGACAAAATGGTTTAATAGTAAACACTACAGTATTAAACCAAGCTTGTATAACAGACAAGATATACCAATTACATACAAAAGGACACACGAGACACCTTCATTCTAAATAAGCAGTGATTTATTTATGTTTCTTCAGTCAGTTTAATTAAGTGTATTAAATAAACAAGGGAAATGTGAATACACTATAGGTCAGAGTCAGAAACACATTCAACTAACATCAGTCTCTCTCTCAGTCTTAAATATCTTTCTTTACACATACAGTTCCTTTGTTTACACATTCTTAGACTGCTTCTGCATCAATCAAATGCTCTGTTCCTTCTCATGGTTAGGTTGTTTCAGGTCTGCACGTTGCTTTATATTTTGATATTTTCTTAAGAAGCAAGCACAGAAAGCAATGAACCGTGTCTGGGCAATGAGCATTGTACAACCAGGTAGCAATACCGTTTAGTAAAATATTACAAGCAAAAATAATACTACAAGTAGACAAATAACATAACAGTAACCAAACTATCCACTTCTTTCATAGCCAAATACCTGCACCTATTAAATGATCTGCAGATATACAGGTATGAGTATAGCATGTGAGAAATGCAATTCCTGGATTTCACAAGCCAGGAGAATGATATGTTACTGCAGGCCCTTCACATGCATAGCAAGCACCTATTGGCCAAATACAGCACTTCCATGCAAAGCAGAAGTTTCAGAACATTGTGGTGAAGAAGGCCACCACTGGGGGATCACCCACCTTCACTAAAGCAGTTGATGGAGGTTGAGGCATTTTTTGTTCATTTCTGGGCAGGAGAACTGGCCCTTTATACCAGGTGGTGGCTTGCATGTGGGTGCAGGCCTGTCATCTACTACCTGTGTGTTAGCTGGTGAAGCACCAGGTTTGAATTGACCACAACACTCTGGTATGACACGTGCATGAAGTAAGGAGGATAAGAGTTTTTATGATATGCATCTCTGTTCTCAATACCCCTCCAATCAGCAAGCACAACAGCCTACTAAACAAGGCATGCATTTCCCTGCTATGCATATCACACAGAAATATTACAATGATATGTCTCTGATCTTGCATTGGTGGCATGCTTTGCATGTGTTACCATGTTCCACTGGTGGAGAATTACTTGATGATTGTAACGATGTGCAGGTGTCATGGTCTGATGATACTGTGGCACTGTTTGTGACATATCAGAAGAGGGATCACCCACATTCACAAGTACACAGGCTACTGTGGAAGTTCCATACCAATCATAAGTGTGACATGCAGGTCACTCTGATGCCACCATGACTTCTGTTCTTCCTAATATGCACGGAGAACTCAGAATCAACAAGCAGATGTGCAGATTGGTGACTTGTGCCCTAGCAGTTATTACTCCCATCATTGTGGATCTGGTGACTGTGATCTTTGGCATGTGTGAGGGCATGTTCCAGCTGGGCAGTGACTTGGAGCTTTGGCACAGTAGATCAATACTGAGACCACTGGTGGTGAATGTTGCTTCTATAGGTTCACCCATGCAACACAAGAGAACTGTCATCTAAGTATGCTTTAACTGGCTGTGGGGTATGTGGATGTGCATAAGGTGCCCCGCATCAGAGGGTATAGAATGCTGCAGATATACCATCAATGTTACATACTAACACACAACACAGTACCACTGTTCATGGACAGAGATGTTCAGTGGACTTGAACAATCATATAGCTCAACCCTGCACAACCACATAACAGATCCAGCCCCATCATGGCAAGCCAGCACAATGCACATTGACAGCAGCCAGACAGTGACAACCCAACCCTATCACTGGAGTAAGTGATCCCTGACACTCAGCCTAGGCTACCACATCCCTTTCATGTAACTCTAACCCACAATGCAATGCTGCAGCCAGCTGTTTCTGTGCCTGGTCCACCTGAGCAAATGATGATGACTTTATTCTGCTCACCTCCTAACCTTTGTGTTTATTTATGTCTGATGCACAGTGTGGCCAGATCATGCACTACCCTGCTTGCCTTGAATATTAATAGGATTCATCACTATTCTGTGGTGACTGTGTCATGTTCCTTAGTTGTGGACCAGACACCAACACCTTGCCATTGCTGCACTGTATTGCACTTATTGCTGCCTTAGGTGTGACTCTGTTCCTCTACTGTCTTCCCCTCTGTCTTCTCCCTACTTTTCTAGTGCAGCTGCATCTCTTACAACATGCCCTGGCATCATGTTGCCCAGGTGCACTTCCTACTTTTACATGAACATGTGTTATAGCATGCCATGAACTGCAAATATTTATTTTTATAGAAGAAACTCCTTTATTAAACAAAAATATATAACTTGTAACAGTATGAACAGCAACAATTGTGCTTAACAAGTTATTAGTTTGGGAATGATTGCTCAAGTTTTATAAATAAATGTCATCCTGCACAGGCAAATGCAAAACTGAAATGCATGCAATTCCAGCAGGCTTGCTGAATGCCCTGCTTTATACCCTATCTGTGGGGTCCATTTTAACAATTTTGTTGCAGATCTCCAGACATTATTGCAATGTCCAGCAGAGGTGTCTAAGTAGGAGAAAGTGTTTTGAAAGCTGGTGAAATGTTTTGTGCTCTTACACTTTTTTTTTAAATTTTCTGTAATGTATATGTAGCAGACAACGTTATTCACTACAGAGAATTATGATTGGACTTCACTATTCACAGCTTTTAACGGTGTTCTCAACAGGGATGCCAAGTTTCCCTTATCAAACTTTTTTTTCAAGGTAAATTTCTTGGCTTCCATGTCTCAAACATATAATGAGTTGTTATAATTGGAGACCCAATAAACACCCCATATATTGTTTCCTTTTGCCAACAATCAAATGTTATGTAATTTAATAGGAAGTCATTCCTAGAGATGTGCTTGAACTCCTGAACTTTGAAGAATCAACAATGTAACACAGTAGTACTTGCTTGCTGTTTTTACTTCTATTCTAAGCCATTCAACTAAATATCATACTCATGGGGTACTTTAATCTTCCTGTCTATAGATTAGGAATCCTACATTACCCAGAATTCTTGGCACGGAGATTCCTGGACTTCCTAAGCACATACTCCCTAGACCTGAAAGTGCATATACCCCCTAGATCTGTAAACATATTGAACCTGGTACTCACAAATATAGATTCCCTTGGATTGATTTTGCTGTATTGTAGGATTATCCATTTGCTATTTTCTAAAAAGTCTCTATGGGAAAAGACAACATTTTAGCCAACATTCAAAACATTAGAGGGGACAGATGCAGATCAACTTTGTCAAAGCAATGTGGTATGTTAACCATGTCTCCCATGCTGACAGACTACAGTTGTGTACACTTACATAAATGTAGATATTTGAGTATAACCACTGTTGCAGTTCTGACACTTAGGATTTCCTGCTGTTTAAATCCTTGGCCTGCCCAACTACCAGATAAATTCTTTCCTCCTCCTACATCAGAATGCTTGGGTATATAGAAAGCCAGCCTCCATCATGAAATCAGTGTTTTCTTCCCCACTACCAGGAAAGACCCCAAGTTGACAGTAGGCAACTGAGGAAGAGTACCCCTACATGAAGAAGGGATTCCATTGGCTAAAAAGGAAATTATAAGTATACTACCTAGTAGTCTAAGGGGGAAGGAGGGAGAGACAGAAGACTGCAGCTGTGACTCCACTTGAACATCTGCATTTATGGTAAGTGTATGCAACTGTACTATGTTCTTCGTATTTCACTGTTGTAGTCCGGACTATGGGAAGATTTCCAAAGCCATAAATAGGGTGGAAGTGGATTAGGTAAAGGAGAGGATGCTGTGCAAGATGGCAGTGGCGAATCCTTCTCTGGACCTAGAAAAGGCTGCCAGGTGGTAATGTCTGGTGAAGGTATGCACAGATGACCAGGTGGTAGCTTCCAGGATGTCCTTAGTAGGTACTCCTTTCAGGAAGATAGTAGAGGTTGCAGTAGCCCAAGTGGAGAGTGACCTGATAAGTCTATATTACCATGTCAAAAGACATGTTCACCGAACGCATCTTAATCAACACAGAAATATCGACTTGTCAAAAACCCGAACGACCGAGTTAGCAAATTTTTTCCCAGGGGAAGAAATTGCTCGGCCATCATCAGGGATTTGCCCGTTTCCCCACTGTAGTTTAATCTTGGAGCTGGTATATTTAGTTAGGGGGAGTGTGGGGGCACAGCCCCCTACATCGGGGGATGCAGTGTGGGGCAAAGCCCTTCATGTTGTAGGGTTTGAAAGTGTGTTTTTATTCTGTATAGCCAAGCAATTTTTTCCCCCTGGGGAAAAAAATGCTAACCAGAAGCACAAGAAAATGCTCCAAAATCACAAACTAAAAAAATACTTGCTGCTGGAAGCCAAACTGTCCAAAACCAAGCTGCAGATACTTCAAATGTTGCTCAAGAAGTGCAGTACAATCCAGTAAACATGTAAAACACAGGTTTAATCCAAGAAATGCAGTACAATCCAGTAAGCGTATAAGCGCTTTCGTTTTAAACCCTTTAAACTTCATCAGATACAAGTTGTAACAGTTCTAGTCATTTAAATAAACTTCACTGGTTATGTGGTCCTTTTGAAATTTTAAAGCAACATTCCCCTATTATACACATCCCCCAAAAAATATATACTGTCATTAAATTCATGCCCTACTACACATGCTGTTTTAATTGTGCTATTAAAATTAGCTCATAAAGTTATCATGCATAGTTTTGTTTGTTTGTCTTTTCGGCTTTTCTCGGTTAGGGGTCGCCACAGAGGAACTCTGGTCCGCTAATGATTGGCAGTAGATTTTGATGATGCTTAGTTGCCAGCCCGACACCCAACCTTCAGCAAAGGCACACCCATTCACACATGTTTTTCGGAGGCCACTCGACATGCACAGTAATCTTTATAAATAAACCATTAATAATAATAAAAATGAAAATAAAAAAATAAAAATAGCAGCAGTGTTTTTTTTTTTTTTTTTTTTTTTTTTTTTTTTTTTTTTTATCAATTTATCTCTTCCATGCTTTTAGTTTCAGGATGGGAGCAATACTGACATGGTCGTTTAGTCCTGGTTGCCTGTATGCCTCTAGTTGCAATTGCCATTTTAATTCATGTTGCTCCAGTATTACTGTCCAATGACCCCCCCTCAGCTTTTCTTTCTCCACTCTTTCTAATATGCTAAATTTAAAAGTGTGGTCAGAGTGTTCACTTAGATGCCAAAACAGTGCATTGGTGGTTCTTTCTTTTTAAATTTTGTATAAATGTTCATAAATTAGATGATGGAGCTTTTGCTCTGTTTTTCCCTCAAAAAAACCCATCACATCCCTGACATTTTGTGAATAATCACAGTTGTATTTACCCTTTATGTTTAATTTTCTACAATTTAGGTTGAGTTGAATGCCCTCCACTATGTATTTGCAGTAACTGCATCTCCCACATTTTGACATCCTATTAGTTAAAGCATTTGACACTTTCCTTTTTGCTTCAGCCATGTTTTTTATGGTACGGCCTCTTCTATAAATAATAGTGGGCATTACCCCTATGTCATTGAGTATGTTTGGGTGTTCTTGTAGCACCTTCCAGTTTTTGTTCAAAATCCATTTTATACTACCACTAGCTTTATTAAAGGTAGTAATAAAGGCATTGTGATATTTCTTATAATTACCATGATCTCCAGTAATACTGTTAGTTACCTTATCTTGTAAGTTCCTTGTCAAAATAGGTTGGCAGAATACATTTTTTCTTTTAGATGTAACTTCTAATGTTAACTCGTTTAATAATTCTGGTGGGTAACCTCTTCTAGTTAACATCCCTACTAGGGTGTCCACTTCTTTATAGTAGTCTTCATCTAAGGTGTTCATTCTGGCTGCTCTAACCAACTGGCCCTTTGCCACTGCCCTTTTCTGTTAAAAGGGGTGGCAGCTGGTGAAGTGGTGTAACATGTTGGAATATGTTGGTTTCCTGTATATACTAGCTACATATTCCCCCAAACCATAATTCTTCCTAAGCATAACATCCAAAAATGGCATCTCATTTTTGTTATATTGGCATGTAAATTTAAGGAACTCTGTACTTTCATTAATATACTGTAGAAAGTTTTTTTAATGTAGCCTCATTATTTCCCCATATAAGGAAGATGTCATCCAAATAGTGCAGGTAAAATTCAATATTGTCTGTATGGACACTATTATGCACAAACCTCTTTTCCCACGCCAACATAACTACATTTGCCAAAAAGGACCCCACAGGGGAGCCCATGGCCACTCCTTTTTGTTTGTAAATTTCTCCCTCAAAGTATATGTAGTTATTGGTGAGAACTATTTCTAAGAGTTCTATGACATTATTTACTATAGTCTGATCCAGGTTTTTGTTTTCCAAGTAATCCCTAGTCCATTCTAGCGCTATATTGTGTGGAATGTTGGTATATACATTCCTTACATCTATAGTAGCCATAATATCTTCCTTTTCAAATCTAATAGTGTTCATTTTGAACAGGAAGTCCCAAGAGTCCCTAGACAGATGTTCTTGTGTTAGAGAATGTTTACACTTAGTGTCAATATACTGAGTGCATGGATCAGCGATGAAGCCCCTACCATCCACTATCGGTCTCATAGGTGGATGGTTAACTGACTTGTAGATTTTAGGGACTCCAAAAATTGTAGGGATTCTGGGTGATGTAACACTTAGATATTTAAATTCATCCATGTCTGTTCTTCCCGCTAGGAACCTGTCTCTAATTTGATTAGTTTGTCTAAAATATGCACTGTTTAACTCTGATCTACTACTTTTTTCATATGTTTCTGCTTGTAGCATTCCATTTATGTTGTTCTTATATGTTTCCTGCTTCATAAT
Source organism: Protopterus annectens (assembly GCF_019279795.1). NCBI lineage: Eukaryota > Metazoa > Chordata > Ceratodontiformes > Protopteridae > Protopterus > Protopterus annectens. The sequence continues at coordinate 1,455,868,437 of NC_056731.1, read as the reverse complement.
TACAATACCCACACCCTTGTTGGGTTTCATGACCCGTAATTCATTGAAATGTATGAAATCCATAATTTCTTCCCCTGTGTCATTACTGTTGTTTTTGCTTCTTTTTTGTTATTGCTCTCATAATGGGCCCTTAAATCAATTTCACACATTTTTTCAAATATATTTAGAGCAGGGTGTACTGGTGGGTTGTTTAAGCTACTTGTTCTTAATGTATCTTAAATGCTATTACTATTGTCTTGATTGAATAACAGTTGAAAATTCATTCTACAGTATATATAATTTTAAATCAACTAGTAAATTAGTCAAGTTCATTTCATTTTTGGGTACAAAATTCATACTGGAGCAACGTGAATTAAAATGGCAACTACAACTAGAGGCACACAGGCAACCAGGACTAAATGGCCATGTCAGTATGCTCACATCCTGAAACTAAAAGCATGGGAGAGATAAATTGCTAAAAAAATAATACTTTGCTGCTATTTTTATTTTTATTTTCATTTTTATTATTGTTAATGGTTTATTTATAAAGATTAGTGGTAAACCAGTAGACCAAAAATCCAGAAGTGTTGTTGAAAAAATATATATTTATTGTGAGCGCTTTCATGCACTGAACTTCCGTGCACTTCCTCAGACAAATAACTCAAACAACACTGAAACCATTTAACCAATCCATTCTTAATGAAAATTAATTAGTATCAATTACTTTACTTTATTAATTAAAATTTAAAGCTACCCACATTAAGAATAGTCCTAGGGTTAACTTTGAAGAAAAAAGAAGAATTGAATCGGATACAAAAATAGCCAACTACAACTATAAAATAGATCTATTAAGAATAAAATATACTTAAAAATATATACTAATATATAAAAAAATACATAAAAATAAATAAATAAATAACTATTATTTAACGTTCTAAAGCTTTTAGCTTAAGTAAACACTTGACAGAACATAGATCGTTAATACCAGGATGAACATATGCATTAGTTTTAAGTTGCCACAACAACTCTTGTTCCTCTAGTTTTAAATGCCAAGGACCTCCTCTTGGGTTCCTACAAACTTGTTGGATCACTGTAAATTTAAAAATATGGGTGTTATGTTCATTGATGTGTCTTGCACGGGCGTTGGTTGGTGTACCTTTGGATATCGCATAAATATGTTCATATATGCGCTGCTTTAATTGACGCTCGGTTTTGCCCAGATAAAACACTGGCATGATTGGCATAAAGCCAAATATATTACGCCATGGCTTTCACAATTGAATTTGTCTTGAATGTAATATTTCACTTCCCTGATAGAAAATGAACACCCTGTTTGAATAAACTTGCAGTAATTACAATGCCCACATTTATACATGCCTCTGTTGGGTTTATAATGTTTATATGGCACTTCGAGTAGTGTTTTCAACGACGGTGCCTTCTTAAATACCAGCAATGGTCTTGCACCTAAAATTGTGTTGAGTGCCTGATCTTGTATAATAAGCCCCCAATTGTTGTTCAAAATTTCTCTAAGTTGAAAAGATATGTTGTTAAACTGGGTCACTAAACTCGTACGAAAATTACTATTAGCTTTAGTAGAAGATTCAATTGATGTCATTTTTTCAAACCTAGCAGCCTCTACATAGTCATGTATATAACCTTTGGTCAGGGTGGGTCCTAATGAACCAACTGACCTCTTATACGTAAATTCCTTAATTAAAGTATTTATTAACATAGAGGGATATCCTCTATTCAAAAACATTTCTGTTAATGAATTACATTCATATTCAAAGTCGCCGTCACTAGAACACATCCTGGAAGCTCTAACTAATTGGCCTTTTACAACACCCTTTTTCTGGAAAAATGGGTGATTGCTGGTAAAGTGTGAAAAGGCATTACTATAAAGTGACTTCCTATATATCTTAGTTCTAAATCTGTTATGTGTCAGATCTTTATCCAAATAAATGTCCAGGAAATTAATACCTTTTTCACTATATTGGAAAGTGAAATCAAGAAAAGATGTAAATGAACCCATTATTTCAACTAGTTTCTTGGCATTTTCTTGGCTCCCTTTCGTGATGATAAGGATATCGTCTTGGTAACGTGTATACTAAATGACGATATCGTTGAACCAGGGATGTGGGAACAGAAAGGCACGCTCCTAGAATGCCATGACACAGTTGGCAAAGCTCCCCCCACATGGGGAGCCCATTGCAACACCTGATTTTTGTAGGAAAAATTCTCTTTTAAACATGAAATAATTGTTACTCAGCACAATGTCTAACAAACTAATAGTTAAGTTAATGTCATGGCCTGGGAATTGTTTATGTAACATGAAATCTCTTACCCATTCCATGCCTAAACCCTGTGGAATAACGGTGTACAAATCTATGACATCTATTGTTAAAAATCCATAAGATGTATAAAAAGGGAATGTCGTTTAGATGTTGTAGCACATGCCACGAGTCTCGGCATATCTGGGATAATGATAGCAATGCTTCTTTTAATTTAGTGTCAACCCATTTTGCGCATGCATAAGTGATGGATTTCCGTCCATCAATAATAGGCCTGAATGGGGGGGTTATTAATATTTTTATGTAATTTGGGAACCCCAAATATAACAGGAGTAAGAGGCGCTGGCATAGTCAAATAATGATATGTGTCTAAAGTAATACTAGCTTCGATGAAAAGATCACTCAAAATGTTTTGATTTTTTGTTGAGCTTGATTTAGCTCATTTAGAGACACCTTGATATAATTTGAGCTAAACAACATTTTATACATCTTATTATCATAATCAGATTCATTCATGAAAAAAGCTCCGCCGCCTTTATAAGGCTTCATGACTTGAATTTTATGAACTCTGATATATTCAATAAGATCCCTTTCAATTTGTGTAATATTACCAGTATGTCTGTTCTTGTAGCAGTAATAATTACCCACTACATCCCTAAAATAAATTTCAGACATTTTCTCAAAAAGTACCAAAGTATTATCAATAGGGGGATTAAATGTGCTAGCTACTCGCTGGTTTGAAAATACACTGTTTGTATTTTTAAACATCACATTTAAATTCAATTTGCTTACATATAATTTAAGATCACAGAGAACTCGACCTAAGTCGGGCTTAGAACACGGGACAAAATTAAAACCTTTTGACAGTAATTCAACTAGATCCTATGGTATACCTAAGGAGGAAAAATTGTAAACATTAAAGTCACCACTAGTGCTGATCAACACAACTGGAAGTTTATGTTGACTCAGAGCGTTTATCTCCTGTGCCGATTGTTGTTCTTCTTGCGTTGTGGCCGGTAGTTCCAACCTAACTTCACTTTGTTGGAATTGGTGTTTCTGTTGTAAAAACCCTGCTTCCCATTTGGTACGCTGTGTTGACGTTTTGCTATTGCTGTTGTTGTTGTTTGGAAATGCGTTCACTCCGCCTAACTTCTGAACTGTTACCACCATTTTGGGCAGAGTTACGCATTTCAGGTGATTGCATAATGTCATCTACGTCAGCGTCATCACTGTTGTCTGTTACCATTGAAACAGAGGCCATAGGAGTGTTGGGATCACCATCAATGTGTCTAAGCGGTGGATCTGGATATGCTTGCTGGCGTGCATAAGCCAGCCTGTCTCGGTTAATTTTACGCTTTTTGGTATCAGTAATTTTGATTAGAAGAGAATCGATGCTTGAAAAGATTCTCTTATAATCGTACTCATAACGTGCAAAGTCAGGATCTGATAAAATATCTTTATCCAATAAATCTAATTGATTTTTTAACTCAATCATTTGCCCGTTATATTGATTAATAAGTAACCCCAAAAACTCAAGACCTTGCTTGTTGAATAATTCCACGAGTTGTAAATGGAAATCAGAGTTTTTAACTACACCTGATGGATATTTCCATTGGCGTAGACCTTTTGGAACAATTTTTAATCTTGTACATTCCTGGAAATATAATACTTCAACTTGCAGTTTTTTGTACTTAAGTAGTATATTGTCGAACTGTTTCAATCTTGCAACAATTTTAAGTAAATTGTCTTGAGAGCTATTAGTTGTGGACACAGTCACAGAATCCATTGAGAAAGCAATATTAGGCATGTTCATAAAATCACTTAAATTAGGTAGAATATTGCCATGACTACATGTAAAATTATGGTTGTTATTAGGTTCAACTGTTGATGGAAAAATCCGCTGCCGGTTACTGTTATTGTCAATGGTTTCTGCCGACGCCAATCTAATGTTGCCTGTTAAATTGTGAGCTGAAGCAGAAAGCGGGCTATTCGTACCAGGCTGAGGGGCTACTCGAGTATTGAAAACAACCCCTGTCCTAGGTCGTACCACTGGTTGAACTTCTTTCGCTTGGTCGGACATTCTCCTCGCCAAGTCGTCAACCCTCTGGGTCAGTTGTTGAATCAATGCTGTTAGGTTTCCCATAGAATCCACATCACAGTTCGAGGCACCGGGACTGTTTGGACTCAGGGTAAACATGGATTGGGACTGCTGATTACCACAATTGTCGGCCATCAAAAACGAAGAAAATACAAACCAAACTACGAAAAAAATCAGTGGTAAACCAGTAGACCAAAAATCTAGAAGTGTTGTTGAAAAAATATATGTTTATTGTGAGCGCTTTCATGCACTGAACTTCCGTGCACTTCCTCAGACAAATAACTCAAACAACACTGAAACCATTTATCCAATCCATTCTTAATGAAAATTAATTAGTACCAATTACTTTACTTTATTAATTAAAATTTAAAGCTACCCACATTAAGAACAGTCCTAGGGTTAACTTTGAAGAAAAAAGAAGAATTGAATCGGATACAAAAATATACAACTACAACTATAAAATAGATCTATTAAGAATAAGATATACTTAAAAATATATACTAATATATAAAAAAATACATAAAAATAAATAAATAACTATTATTCAATGTTCTAAAGCTTTTAGCTTAAGTAAACACTTGACAGAACATAGATCGTTAATACCAGGATGAACATATGCATTAGTTTTAAGTTGCCACAATAACTCTTGTTCCTCTAGTTTTAAATGCCAAGGACCTCCTCTTGGGTTCCTACAAACTTGTTGGATCACTGTAAATTTAAAAACATGGGTGTTATGTTCATTGACGTGTCTTGCAAGGGCGTTGGTTGGTGTACCTTTGGATATCGCATAAATATGTTCATATATGCACTGCTTTAATTGACGCTTGGTTTTGCCCAGATAAAACACTGGGCATGATTGGCATAAAGCCAAATATATTATGCCATGACTTTCACAATTGAATTTGTCTTGAATGTAATATTTCACTCCCTTGATAGAAAATGAACACCCTCTTTGAATAAACTTGCAGTAATTACAATGCCCACATTTATACATGCCTCTGTTGGGTTTATAATGTTTATATGGCACTTCAAGTAGTGTTTTCAACAACGGTGCCTTCTTAAATACTAGCAATGGTCTTGCACCTAAAATTGTGTTGTGTGCCTGATCTTGTATAATAAGCACCCAATTGTTGTTCAAAATTTCTCTAAGTTGAAAAGATATGTCGTTAAACTGGGTCACTAAACTAGTACGAAAATTACATTAGCTTTAGTAGACGATTCAATTGACCAAAGGTTATATACATGACTATGTAGAGGCTGCTAGGTTTGAAAAAATGACATCAACTGAATCTTCTACTAAAGCTAATAGTAATTTTCGTACTAGTTTAGTGACCCAGTTTAACGACATATCTTTTCAACTTAGAGAAATTTTGAACAACACTTGGGGGCTTATTATACAAGATCAGGCACTCAACACAATTTTAGGTGCAAGACCATTGCTGGTATTTAAGAATTCACCGTCGTTGAAAACAAAAAGTTTGTAGGAACCCAAGAGGAGGTCCTTGGCATTTAAGACTAGAGGAACAAGAGTTCATCCTGGTATTAACGATCTATGTTCTTTCAAGTGTTTACTTAAGCTAAAAGCTTTAGAATGTTGAATAATAGTTATTTATTTATTTTTATGTATTTTTTTATATATTAGTATATATTTTTAAGTATATTTTATTCTTAATAGATCTATTTTATAGTTGTAGTTGGCTATTTTTGTATCCGATTCAATTCTTCTTTTTTCTTCAAAGTTAACCCTAGGACTATTCTTAATGTGGGTAGCTTTAAATTTTAATTAATAAAGTAAAGTAATTGATACTAATTAATTTTCATTACGAACGGATTGGATAAATGGTTTCCGTGTTGTTTGAGTTATTTGTCTGAGGAAGTGCACCGAAGTTCAGTGCATGAAAGCGCTCACAATAAATATATATTTTTTCAACAACTCTTCTGGATTTTTGGTCTACTGGTTTACCACTGATTTTTTTCGTAGTTTGGTTTGTGTTTTCTTCATTTTTATTTATAAAGATTACTGTGCATGACAACTTAATGAACTAATTTTAATATCACAACAATTAAAACAGCATATATTTAATGACACCATATACTTTTTGGGGGATCTGTATAATAGGAGAAAGTTGCTTTAAAATTTCAAAAAGACCACATGACCAGTTGTTTATTTAAATGTTTCTAGACATTTAACAACTTGTATCTGATGAAGTTTTAGAAGGTTTAAAATGAACGCGCTTATACGCTTACTGGATTGTACTGCATTTCTTGGATTAAACCTGTGTTTTACACTTTAACTGGATTGTATTGCATTTCTTGAGCAACATTTGAAGTTTCTACGGCTTGGTTTCGGACTGTTTGGCTTCCAGCAGCAAGTATTTTTTTTTAAAATTTGCTAACTCGGCCATTCAGGTTTTTGACAAGTTGATATTCCTGTATTGATTAAGATGTGTTCGGTGAACCTGTCTTCCGAAGCGGGAATATAGACCTGACCTGACAGCCTCAGATTTATTTGCCATAATGGCTGTAACAAAAATAGATACAGTGAGAGATCCATTTTGAGATAATCTGTTTAGCCACTGGCTTTCCCACAGAGCCAGGAACAAAGTTCACAAAGTGATGGTCAGATTTTCTCAAGGCTCTTGTTTTGTCAAAGATTGTAGTGGAGCTGTCTATGCATATCCAAGGAATGAAGTATTCTTTCCTCTTTGCTTTGAGGGTTGAGAAAGAATGTGGGCAAGTGAAGGCTCATCCAGACTCTGCTACACTTTGCTGTGAAGGAAAGGTTAGTTTGCTGTTATTTTTTGTATTTCTGTATTGCCTTTCTATATTTTGAATACTGTAGTTTGTTTTCTTTACCTTGTGTTTTGCTTGCATTCTGTTTTAACAGCATATTAAAACTTCAAAAGAGACCACAGCTCTCTCTGTTCTGAGTCAGGCAGAATTTTTTCCCTCCCTCCCATCCATTTAAGTTGTCTTGTTAAATACCACTGTCTTTGTAGTTGCCCGCCTCTTATGTTAATCTGACCATATATCTCATTTCTCTCTACTTTCACTGGCTTATGTGAGTAATCACAAAACCATCACTTTTGAAATCCCACCCCTTCAATTATTTAAATTTATTGGCCATCCTACAGTATTTCATAGTACCAAAATACAAAAGTAACCACCCCTTTCAGTCCATCTTGCTGTTTTAAAAATAGTAACTCTCCACTAAACCTTAACTTTTTAAACAGGTAAAACTCGAATTACCTACTTTCATATCTAACTTCTCTAGTGCACACTGCAGAGTGCATTCTTTTCAATCTTACCTTTAAGCATCCCTGTTACTAGCACTTTCTCTAATACCTAAAAAGATCATCTCTACTTGACTCCAAGTAGACTTTTCTCTATCTGTTAAACCTAGCACTTGCTCCTACAGTACTTATTACCTTGATACGGCACTCTTATAGATAGCACCCCAAAAAGGCAAACCCCATTTCTCGGTCACCCACGTCCCCGGAATCTCTTTTAAAGTTTTTTGTCTAGTCCTTCTAGCATGTCGAGGATCAGTTGCTAGTGTCCTCTCCTGCTCAGCTGGTGAACCTGGGAATATTGAGGCAATGTTACAATTGCCTCATGTACACAGACAACCCTCTCCTCCTCCCACAAAACACAAATACATGCGAGAGATGCAACTATACGGCCAAACTGGAGGCTGAGCTCTCTCAACATAGGACTGGCAAGACCAGTCAGGAGGAGAAGGTTACCACACACACTATAGACCCAATCTCACATAGTACCATCACAACCTCAAATCATACACATAAACACACAAAGACATACTGGCTCTGATCAAAAATCTACCAAAACAGCAGAGGCCACCAAAGCAGACACCCAAACAACCACCACCTCAGAACACAACACCTGCAACACATAGACCTCACAGTCAGAGTGTCAAACAGTCACAGCCCTTAAGACCAAACACAATGCCAGACACACTAGTCATTGGTGACTCCATAGTCAGACACACTGGCGTCCGCTCACCAGACTGAGTAAGGAGAAGGTCACAGTAAGCTGCCTGTCGGGCGCTAGAATCCGCCACATAACGCAAGCACTCAGGTCTCTCAACAGCAGGTACAAATACGACTCAGTCATTGTCCACGCTGGTGTAAACGACCTGAGACGCGTACCTCCTTGGACTACATGAAAAGAGACATTGAGGAGCTCTCTGATTATGTAGCCCAGGCAGGTATGACCCTGACCTTGAGCAGTATCCTACCTTCACCAAGAATGATGCCACAATACAGAGATAAGATGATCAGCTTTAACAATTGGCTTAAACTCTGGTGTCATTCAAAGGGGATCCAATGTCTGTCTGCCTGGGATGACATGCTGGACAAGCCACGCTGCTTCCATAAGGGACGGCTTGCACCTGTCACCCCTGGGATTCCGGATACTGGCAAAGGCTCTTGCCACCCCCTTACTGCCTTTTTTAGGCATCGCTCATATTCTAAACCTACCACCCTAGAACACAAAAAGGAAAAAACTAAGGGTAATGCTGCTGAATGCCTGAAGTCTAAATCTCAAAATGCACGCACTCGAGGCCCTTCTCAGTATGGAGAACATCGATGTCTGTGCAGTGACAGAAACCTGATTCAAGGCTCCTGAGAGCACCCCAGCACTATCAGGTTTTACCTCTTATCATGCGTTCCGCCCCAAAATCCGGACAATACCAAGAAAGGAGGGGTATCCATATTCATCAAAGACACCCACACCTCAAGACTGGTGGCAACGCACGATGCATCGGAGACCATCCAGGTGCAATTAACCATAGGCAAGACTGCTCTGCAAATTGTAGCATGTTACAGGCCACCCTCACAAACTCAGGAACCTCACATGGCCTTCCTGAAAACACTAGAGGGGATAAATGTATCACCAAACACCAGCATACTAGGTGACTTCAATTACCCTAATATAGACTGGGAACACTACTCAAGCCCAAACACCCTAGCCCAAAAGTTCCTGGAATTCATAAACTCAAATTCCATGGAACAACTAGTCACCATCCCCACAAGAGGAGAAAACATACTTGATCTCATCATCACGAACATGGGAGCACAATGTTCAACACCGGAAGTATACCCCTCACTGGTGAGATCAGATCACAAACTAATCTCGCTGGAGGTCCTCATCCCACCCCACCTGAAATAAAAAGACCACAGTAAAGAACTTCTCGAAAGCCGACTTCACACTTCTAAAGACTAGTGTGGTCTCCTTTAAGGCCCCCGAGCAGGCGGAAAACAGTACTCAAGCTGCTGAATCACTTACAAATGCCTTCTACCACCACCTGCAGGACTGCATGGATAAGGCAATCCCAAGCAAAACAAAGACTCTTTGTACCAAAGGCAAGCGTCCACTCTGGTGGACCCCAGCCATAAACAAACTCTACAACAAAAGGAGGAAGCTACTACAAGATAGAGCAAAATCCTTAAAAGGTAAGACACCCTTGATCACTATAAGTAAAAAACTAAGAGCTCTCATAAAATCATCCAAAGCAAATTTTGAGAGAAAATAGCTAAAGACTCAAAAGACAATCATAAGGCTTTCTTTAGCTATGTTAGAAACCTGGGAGGAAACTCCCAGATATGCTCAGAACTAGTTCAAAATGATGTGAATATTACTGATCCTACAGACATTGCCAACATACTGGCTGACAGGTTCAGTGCAAACTTCCCTCCCCAAAGGAGAGATATCTATACCAAGCGATTGCAGCCCCCCAAACATCTCCAACGCCCAAGTGAGAACTGCTCTCTCCAAAGCAAAAAACACAGCATCCATGGGACCTGATGGTGTCCCCGGCTGTGTGCTCCATGAACTCAACGAGGAATTAAACCCACAGCTAGGACAGCTGTTTAATCATAGTCTTACCTCTGGATACGCACCCAGGGAGTGGCGCACTGCAACTGTGGTCCCACTTCACAAAGGCGGTGCCTCCACCGACCCTGGAAATTACCATCCCATTAGCTTGACAAGCCTTATCTGCAAAGCCATGGAGAGGATCATAATGGACCTCATAAATAAAGACATAGGAAATTTGCAGACTTTGGATCCATCCCAGTTTGGCTTTGTCAAAGGCAGATCATGCCTTCTAAACTTGGTTGACTTTTTCGAAACAGTCACCAAAGCCATTGATGAGGGAAAGGCAGTCCATACAGCCTACCTCGATCTGGCGAAGGCCTTCGATACAATACCCCACTGGGGTATCATTGCAAAACTCATCAGCTTAAATGCTAACCCATACATCACAAGATGGGTTGCAAACTGGCTGAGTGACAGAACCCACAGGGTCAGAGTTGCTGGCGCCATGTCAGACTCAAAGCCTGTCACAAGTGGTGTACCACAGGGCTCAGTCCTGGGCCCACTCTTGTTTGGCATCTACTTTTCCAAGTACAAGCAAACACAGGAGGGTTATGGCTGACAAAGTTTGCAGATGACTGCAAACTGGGCGCCATAGTAGAAAACACATCTGACACAGATATCCTTCAGAAGGGTCTCACAGAAATGGATAACTGGTGCCAGAGCCATGGCCTAAAGTTAAATGCCAAAAATGCATAGTCGTACCCTTCGGGAAAAACAAGGTTATACCCTAGCTACCAAATAGGTGGCAATCCACTGAGCACAGAAGAAGTTATCAGGGACCTGGGGACCCAGGTTGATAGTAGTCTGTCATTCGACACCCATGTAGCTAAAGTAGTTAGGAAGACCTTCTACATTGCCCACCTTATCATGAAGGGATTCTCATCTAGATCAAGGGAGGTCATAGTCTCCCTATACTCATCACTCATCAGACCAATGATTGAGTACAATGCCCCATTCGGAATGTATCTGACCCGACACATGCAGCAGCTGGAGAGGTCACAAAGTTCCTCACCAAAAGGATAAAGGGTCTCAAACATCTGTCCTATGCTGCCCGACTGAAAGAACTCCAGCTCTATTCAGTCGCCACCGCTTGCTCAGAGGTGACCTTTGCCTAACATACAAGGCCATGTCAAACCCAGATTTGATGAATATGCTTCACCTCAAAAATCTAGATCCGTCAGAGCCACAAGGGCGGAGACTTAAACCTCGACCACGGCTATTAATAGGACGTGCTGGAGGGATAGATTCATCACCCAAAGACTATGGAATAAAATCCGTATATGTGAGGCAGAGCATTGTTCAAGAGAAATCTTGACCAATGGATGGGAGATCACAGATATACCCCAGGGATTACCTCAGTGTCACTGCTCAACAGAGGCACAGCAAAATAATGGGTATAGTTCCCCATACTAAGGCTAGGCTTGTAAATGCCCTCGGGCAGATAGCCTAGTATGAACCTATGAACCTATGAACCTATGAATAGCTTGATTTAGAGAAGTGCCATTGACCACCTTGGGCATGAATGAAATTTTTGTTCTGAGGGAAACCCTGTCTGGGTGCAATATTAGGAATGGTTCCACTGCCATGAGAGCCTGTAGTTCACAGACCCTCCTGGCTGAGGTGATAGCCAGCAGTAGGGCAGTTTTCCAAGTTAGAAACTTCAGTTGGGCAGAGGCTGCAGGTTTAAAAAGTGGCAGAATAAATTTCTCCAGCACAAAGTTAAGGTCCTACAGAGGGGTAGGTAGCCTCCTGGGTGTTCTGATGTGGATGACTCCCCTAAGAAATTGTCTTAACAGGGGATGGAAAATGACAGGAGGAATAGCAGGTATATGGGCCAAAATGACAGATGCATGAATTTTAATGGAGGAGTTGGAAAGGCTTTTATCAACCAGACTAGTCAGGTAATCTAGAATGGTAGTAACCTGGGCTGGATCAGGATTGTGGTGCTAATGCTGGCACCAGATGGTAAATCTTTTCTATTTAGCTGAGTATGATTTCCTAGAATTTCCTGGACCTGTTTGCTTAGGTTAAGCTTGTTCTTAAATATTGTAGAATTATCCAAGCTGAAAGGCTGAGCATTGCAGATTGGGGTTAACCATCTTCCCTTGCCCTGAGTGAGAAGGCTGACTCTCTGAGGCAGCAGTCATGGACTCCAGTTGGTTAGTTTGAGAAGAAAAAGATACCAGTGCTGACTGGGCCAGTCTTGGTCTATCAGTATTGCCCTTGGGCCCTCTTCCCTTATCTTTAGAAGCACTCAAAGTAGTAGGGGTAAGGGAGGAAATGCATAAATGAAGAGATGGTTTTGAGGGAATGAGAATGCATCTGTTCTCCAGGTTGATTTCTATTTGATCCTGGAACAGTATCTTTCTAGGTGGAGGTTTTCCTTGGTGGCAAAAAGGACTATCTGTGTGACTCCCCATCTTGAGCAATGCCAAGAAAAATTTCCCAATGCAGATACCATTCATGAGGATCCACAAAGTTTCTGCTTAGGTGATCAGCTAGAGTATTTTGAGTCCCTGGAAGGTATTGTAATAGGAGGTATAACTCCAGAGAGTGATCTGTTTCCCAGACCTGCAGCTGTAGGTGGCATAGAGGGTAAGAGTGGGTACCCCCTGCCTGTTTATGTACCACATTACTGTGGTGTTACCTGTTTTGCCGAACAAGACACCTGGTTCCCATTTTTCCTTGAAAGCTATCAGGCCTTTTTGCATTGCCATAAGCTCTTTCCAGTTTATGTGTTTGTTCTTGAACTTGAGCATCCCACTTCACTTGGGACTGGAAGTGTTGAAAGTGAGTGCCCCTTGCTGTCTTTGAGGCATCTGTGGTGAGAGTTTGATCATGAGGAGTGAATCTGAATGGAAGGCCTGAGTTTGGGCACATGTCTGTATCCATTATGCAAACTCTTCTTTGAGACAAGGGATGACCTGTATCTTGGTCTCTATGGACTGAAAGTGCTGGCACCATACATTTTTGAGATGCCACTGTAGTTTCCTCGTGCAGCCTGGCCAGGATAACCATGGGGATGCAAGATGCCATGTATCACAGTGCTCGGAGAAACTATTTGGGTGAGATGGATTGTTTCTGCTGTATTATTTAAAGTAGTAGATCAGAAAGGAGACCTTGTCTGGGGGAAAGAAGGCTTTTTGAAGTGAAGAGCATGGGAGTGCACACAGGAAGATTATCCTGCTGGTTGGAACAGTGTTGGATTTTTGCAGATTTATTGTGAAGCCCAGGGAAGACAGGAGGTCTTGGGTAAACTTCAGATCCTTGTGAAGCTTTGATGGATTTGTGGCCTGAATCTAGCAATCATCCAAGAAGAAGTATATTTAGACCCCCTCTGGTCATGCAAAAGGCAATTGCAAGGGCTAAGCACTTTGTAAAAACCAATGGAGCAGTAGACAAGCCAAAGGGCAGTGCTGAAAATTGATAGTGACTGGAACCTGCTCTGAAGTGAAGAAAGCTTCTGTTTGATTCTTGAAATGGGATGCACAGGTAGGTATCCTTTAAATCCAGATAAACTATAAAGGCCCATGGAGCTATCATGGGTAAAATGTTTTTGAAGTGTCAGCATTTTGAGTTTTGGTACTTGAAGAAACTGATTGAATTTAGACAGGTCTAAGATAGACCACCAAGACTCTTTTTTTTGGGAGCCAGGAACAACCTGGAGTAGAACCTTTTGCCTTTTTGATGTTCTGGAACTAGTTCCACTGATCCCTGAGCACATAAACTCTGGATTTGAGAAAGGGCCCCTGATTTTTGATTCTGTGGAAAATTTGAATAGCCTGAGTGTTTTAAAGGCTCTTTGAAAGTGAGTTTGTTACCATTTGAAATAATATCTAGAACCCACTTGTCTAAAGTGTCATGAGTACAGTTTTGTTTGAACAGCAACTGACTTCCTCTTAGTCTTGTGAAGGGGCAGGGGAGCTGAAGCAGGGTCAGTGAGTCATTGTTGTTCTCTGGCAGAAGCCTGGGTCCTTGAACTTCTTTGCCCGGGAGTTTCTGAGGACCATTGTCTGGATCTCTGTAGCTGCTGTTACTGCCTAGGAGTCCTTTCCCACTGGGTTTTCCTCTGTCTGCCTCTAGCTTGGGAAGGAAAGGACCACTGTTTAGTGGGGAAATTCTTGCTAAACCTAGGAAGCTGAACAAGGAGGAAGTATTTTACAATTTGCATAGACTTATCTTTGTCTTCCATTTTTTTTTTTTTTTTTTTTTTTAAGAACAGCCTCAACTTTAGGTCCAAAGAAGAATTCCTTGTTAAGGGGTGGATCAATAATGTTATATTTAACATGATCAGGAAAAGAGTGTTCCCTAAGCCACACATGCCTTCTAATAACTGAGCCAGTAGCAGTTGCCCAGCTAGAAGCCTCCATAGGGTCATAGCCACAGTGTAAGGATTGCCTAGCTAATTGAAAACTGGAGAGGCAGAGATCCAAAAGTTGTTTAGAAAGTTTTATATCCCCTAGAGAAGAGACCTTTTGTTTTGGCTGATCCAGAATGGTTTGCTGATATTTAATCATGTAAAATAGACAGTTGAGAGCTCTCATAGTAAGGATGGCTGATGTATAAACTTTTTTTCCAAATTTATCAAGGGCTCTGCTCACTTTATCTGTAGGCAAAGGCTTTCTAGAGGAGCTGGCTCTAGCCCCTTTAGGTCCTGTGGTGACCACCTCTGGATCAGCAGAGCAATTTTTGAAAAGGTACTTTTGGGAATCCTGCATCCTGTAGAACCTGTCTGTTTATGATGGGCTGAGGGAAGAGAGTCAGGATTCAATACAATGGGTGGAATAGCAAGAGGTTTGTGCTCTGGCATTTCCAGGAACTTCCTGACTCTCTTTTCTGACTGAGGCTATTCCTGTGCCTCCCATTGAAAGTGTTCCCTAATAGCAAGATAGTCTCTCCAAAGGTGATATCCTCTGGGGGGAGGCCTAGGGCAGATTCTCCTCTGAATTTGAATCCTCAGAAGATGTGAGGGAGGGTCTTTCTTCAGAACCAGACCCCTCAAGGTCTGAATCCTCATCAGATTCAAAAGGGTCTGGGAAGGCTTCAGAAGTAGAGTCCCTTTTCCGTTTACCTTGAGAGGCATGCCTGGGTGCTTGTCTAGATGTCTAAGTCCTGTTGGTAATGCTGAGAAAGTGAACCAGTAGCCCTAGGTGAAGGTTCTGCAGCAGTACTTCTCTTAAGAGTTGCTTTGGCCTTGGACCTAGGGATGTCTGACATCCTGACACCTGTCTCTCTGGAGGAAGGATGAACTGGTGTAGGTTGAAGCCAAAAAAGAAGCATCACTGGGAAGAGAAAGTTCTTCTGAAGCTGAGGCCTGCTGATCGGCCCCAGACCCGACTGATGAACTGAAAGCAAGGGACTGTGGAGAAGTAGAGGGACTCAACAGTATGTCATACTCTGATTGGGTCTCAGCAGAGGCCTACAGCACCACCTCAGACAGAGAAGGATGCTGTGAAAGCGCCTTACCTTCTTCAGCAATCACAAGCCAAGAAGGAGAAAAAGACAGAGAATGGTTGTCATCTGAGGGCCTAAGCTTGGGTCTCTTTTCTTTTTCTCTCTTATGACTAGGTTGTTCAACCTCTGGATGACCAGCAGATGCCATTGAACACTGATAAGATTCAAGACTAAGGAATCTAGCTTAAATCTTATCTCTATCTCTAATTGTGCTAGAGTTAAAGCGGGTGCAAAAGCAGCAACTAGTGACGTTGTGATCCAGGCCTAAGCAGGTGACACAAAGCAAGTGGAATTCTCTGTGTGGGATTTGCTTACCACAGTGGAGGCAATTATTTACTTTATCTGACATAAGACTAAAGAAAGTTGTTCCCCAATGGGGTACTTATCTTTCCAATGAACTCTCTCTGGTGTTGACTGACTAATGCACTGAAACACTGCTTTGGGCTCAAATGGCAAGAAAAGATTGATTTCATGACATAAGCTGGCTGCCTATATACCCAAGCATACTGACATCAGTTAGCGCATCCGCTAGCTTTAGGAGGAAGAAAGAATTTTTCTAGTAGTCAGGCTGGCCAAGGGCTTTCATGACAGGAAATCCCACAAGTTAGGACTGCAACAGTGAAACAAAAAGAACATCTATTGTATCTCTCCAGAATGATACCAGAAACTAAGCCCATTATTAAAGTCAGTCATCTTTTGTTCGAATTGTGGCATCATCCTTGGTGAAGGTAAAATGCTGCTCTATTCTAGCGCATACTCCGCATGAAACTGTGCCCCAGTGCCTGGAATAAAATTGTAAAATAAAAAGTGACTCTTTTTTTAATCAAATTTGCCTGATTCCCATCCTCCCAGCTGAAAGTTCAAGCATGGTATGAAAATGCAAGTGCACCAAGAGAAGAATATTTTGTACTTACGCTGGGAGGAAAGCAGACGTTTTAAACACCTAGTAACATGTTCCTAAGCTTGGTGTGTAGCAGATCATTTAAACAGTAGAAAAGAATAAACTGAACTGCAGAAGAAGAAAATATTTTGATTGAAGTGTATGAAGAGAAGCATTTTATTTAATTTTTTTGTGGATTGTGGTCACTAAATAATGAAAGGCATGTGGTTTTCAGACTCTGTATCCTTCATCATTTTAGCAACTTTCTATGTATATAAGAGAAATGCATAAAACCTGTTCCTGATTTTGTATCTGTGTCTCATTCTTATGACAGAAGGGAAATGCAGTGAATGGTTCTGATATCAGTGAGCTGAGATACATTTCTTGCCCAATATTTGTTAATTTATTCACTCCCCTGATCTCAAGTAAATATCCAAGGTGTACTGTCACGTAAGGGACTGTAATTGATGGCTGATGTGTGTGTATGGGGGAGGGCAGAGATCAAAATATTTGCAATGTAGTGAGTAGAATGAAATGATAATTGAGATGGGGAGAAAGGCTGAAGTTGTTTGCACTGAGAATTTATAACTAGAAATGCTGAGAATATGAGAATAATTTGCTTATTTTTTGCATGTATTTGTGGGGACCAAGGACATTTGCAACTAGCTGTCAAGTCACCAATGTTTGAAGAGCTGGTATAGAGGTAAAACACAATATATTGCAAATGCTGTTCAACATTTCTGCCTTATAAATAGTGCAAAAGGAAAATATTACCCTGTAACCAAGTGACTGTTTTGACAAGCAAAGAGAGATTGTGTATCAATAAACTTTTTATAGGTTCATAGGTTCATACTAGGCTATCTGCCCTAGGGCATTTATAAGCCTAGCCAGAGTGTGTGTGGCTTTCACCACCCCTTAGAATGAGAATACTATACCCATTTAGGGTGTAGTTTACTGTGCCTCTGTCTAGTAGTGACACAGAGATGACCCCCGGGATAAACCTATGATCTCCCATCCACTCGTCAAGATTTCTCTTGAAGAGAGTCAGTGAGGGGCTCTGTCTAACATGGACTGGGGTTCTGTTCCAGAGTGTAGGGAGCCTCTGGGTTATGAATCTGTCCCTCCAGCATGTCCTATTTATTTCTGTGTTGAGGTTCAAATCTCTCGCTCTCGTGGCTCTGGTTGTTTTGGATTTTCTGAGGTGAAGCATGTCCATTAATTCCGGATTGGACATGGCCTTGTACGTCAGGCATAGATCGCCTCTGAGCAGGTGGTATGCGACTGAATAGAGCTGGAGTTTCTTCAGCCGGGCAGCATATGACATATGTTTGAGACCCTTGATCCTCTTGGTGAGGTACTTTTGGGGTCTTTCTAACTGCTGCAGGTGTCGGGTAAGGTACATCCCAAATGGGGCATTGTACTCAATTATGGGCCTGATAAGGGAAGAGTATAGGGGCACAATGACCTCTCTTGATCTAGATGTGAATCCTTTCATGATAAGGTGGATAATATAGAAGGTCTTCCTAACCACCTTGGCAATGTGAGTGTCAAATGAGAGGTTACTGTCAACTTGGGTCCCTAGGTCCCTGATTACTTCTTCCGTACTTAATGGATTACCACCTATGTGGTAATTTGTGGGTACTTTGTTTTTCCCAAAGGGTATGACTATACATTTTTTGGCGTTCAGTTTAAGGCCATGGCTCTGGCACCAGTTATCAGTTTCTATGAGGCCTTTCTGAAGGATGCTTGTGTCCGCTGGAGTATCAATTATGGCACCCAGTTTGCAGTCATCTGCGAACTTTGTCAGCCACAATCCTCCTATGTTTGCTTGCACCTCGGAAAAATAAATGCCGAACAAGAGGTGTCCCAGGACTGAGCCCTGTGGGACACTGCTTGTGACTGGCTAAGAGTCTGACATGGCTCCAGCAATTCTGACCTTGTGGGTTCTGTCCTTGAGCCAGTTTGCAACCCATCTTATGACATATGGGTTTACATTTAAGCTGGTGAGCTTGTCTATGATGCCCGAGTGGGGTATTGTGTCGAAGGCTTTTGCAAGATCAAGGTAGGTTGTGTGAACTGCCTTACCCTCATCAATGGCCTTAGTGACTGTTTCAAAAAAGTCGACCAGGTTCAAAAGGCAGGATCTGCCCTTGACAAAGCCGAATTGGGTAGGATCCAGTGTCTGTGGGTCCCCAATGTCTTTGTTTATGAGTTCCATAATGATCCTCTCCATAGCTTTGCAGACCAGGCTCATCAAGCTTATGGGATGGTAATTTCCAGGGTCTGTAGAAGCACCTCCTTTGTGGAGTGGGACCACTGTTGCTGTACGCCATTCTTTGGGTACATATCCTGTATAAGGCTAAGATTAAACAGCAGCCTTATGTGCGGGTTTAGTTCCTCTTGGAGTTCATGTAGCACGCAACCCGGGACACCGTCTGGTCCCATTGATGCTGTGTTTTTAGCTTTGGAGAGGGCGGCTCTCACCTGGGCATCTGAGATGTCAGGCAGGCTACACTCTGCTGGGATAGATATTTCTCCTTTTGGAGGGGGGGGGGATTTGCACTGAACCTGCCTGCCAGTATGTTGGCAATGTCTGTGGGTTCAGTGTATTTTTTGTCATTTTGGACTAACTCTGAGCATATCTGGGAGTTTCCACCCAGGTTTCTAACAAACTAAAGAAGGCCTTGTGATTGTCTTTAGTGTCTTTTGCGATTTTTCTCTCAAAGTTGGCCTTGGATGATTTTATGAGTGATCGTAGTTTTTTGCTAGTACTGATCAGAGATGCCTTCCCTTTTGGGGATTTTGCTCTGTCATGTAGTAGCTTCCTCCTCCTGTTGTAAAGCTTGTTAATGGCTGGGGTTCACCAGACAGGACACCTGCCTTTGGGGGGAATGGGTCTTGGTTTTATTTGGGATTGCATGATCCATGCATTCTTGAAGGTGTCCGGAGAAAGCGTTTATAAAGGATTCAGTGGTGTGGGCTGTGGTTTACACTGGCCCAGGGGCCTTGAAGGATACCACTTCAGTCTTAAGAAGTGTGAAGTCAGCTTTTGAGAAATTCTTCACTGTGGTCTTTTGTGCTGGGGGTGGAGGCAGGATGTAGATTTCCAGTGAGATTAATTTATGGTCTGATCTCACCAATGAGGGGTATACTTCCGGTGTGGAGCATTGTGTCCCCATATTTGTGATGATCAGGTCTAGTATATTATCTCCTCTTGTGGGAGTGGTGACTAGTTGTTCCATTGCATTTGAGTTTATGAATTCTAGGAACCTTTGGGCTAGGGTGTTGGGGCTTGAGTAATGCTCCCAGTCTATGTTTGGGTAGTTGAAGTCTCCCAATATTATGGTATTTGGAGAGACATTCATACTCTCCAGAGTCTTCAGGAAGGCTGAGTGGGGTTCCTGAGTTTGAGAGGGTGGTCTGTAGCATGCTACAAACTGTAGGGCAGTTTTGCCTATGGGTAGTTGCACCTGGCTGGTCTCTGATGCTTCGTGCGTTGCCACTAACCTGGAGGTGTGGGTATCTTTGATGAATATGGATACTCCCCCTCCTTTTGTGGTTCAGTCCAAGTTTTGAGGCTGAAAAGCATGATATGAGGTATAACCTGGTAGTGCTGGGGTGCTCTCAGGAGCCTTGAACCAGGTTTCAGTCACTGCACAGACATCAATGTTCTCCATACTGAGGAGGGCTTTGAGAGCATGCATCTTGAGGTTTAGACTTCTGGCGTTGAGCAGCATTACCCTTAGTTTTTTTCCACTTGTATTTTCTAGGGAGGTGGGTTTGTCTTTTGAGCCTTGCCTAAAAAAGGCACTATGGGGGTGGCAAGAGCCTTGGCCAATATCTGGAAGCCCAGGGGTGACAGGTGCAAGCCGTCCCTTGCAAAGCAGCGTGGCTTGTCAAGCATGTCTTTCCAAGCAGACGGACATTGGATCCCCTTAGAATGACACCAGTAAATGAGCCAATTGTTAAAGCTGATCATTTTGTCTTTGTACTGTAGCATCATTCTTGGTGAGGGTAAGATGCTGCTCAGGGTCAGGGTCATACCGGCCTGGGCTACATAATCAGAGAGCTCCTCTATGTCTCTTTTCATGTAGTCCAGGGAGGTACGTCTCAGGTCATTCACACTGGCATGGACAATGACTGAGTCATATTTGTACTTGCTTTGGAGTGACCTGAGTGCTTGTGTTATGTGGCGGATTCTTGCACCCAACATGCAGCTTACTGTAACCTTTTCCTTGTTCAGTCTGGTGAGCGGGACATCAGTGTGTCTGACTATGGAGTCACCTATTACAATTGTATCAGGCATGTTGTTTGGCCTTAAGGGCTGTGACTGTTTGGCACACTGACTTTGTGAACTATGTGTTGCATGTGCTATGTTTTGAGGTAGTGGTTGCTTGGATGTCTGCTTTGGAGGCCTCTGTTGTTTTGGTAGATTTTTAATTAGAGCCTCCGAGTATGTTTTTGTGTGTTTATGTCTTTGGTTTGTAGTTGTGATAGGTCTATGTGAGACTGGGTTTGTGGTGTTTATGGTTACCTTCTCCTCCTGACTGGTTTTGCCAGTACTGAGTCGAGGGAGCTGAGCCTCCAGTTTGGCTATATAGTTGCATCTCTCACATATATTTGTATTTGTTGGGAGGAGGAGAGGGTTGTCTGTGTACATGAAGCAGTTGTAACATTGCCTCAATATTCCCAGATTCACCAGCTAAACTGGAGAGGACGCCAGTAATTGACCCTTCGTCATGCTAGAATAGTGTAAGGGATTGCTGTGTAACTGAGTCAGAAAGGACCTATAGGAAAATGGGTACTCAAGGGGATTGTAGGTGGATGTAGTGCTTTCTTTTGTTTAAATGTGCTTTACCTGTGTAAAAATGCTTTAGGAGCAAGTGCTGGGCTTTTAAGATAGAGAATAGACTGTTTAGATTGAAAGTAGAGCAGTTCTAAGGGAAAAACTGAAGAGCAGACTTAGCGGAGCCAGAAATAGTTTAAACTTGATTAACCGGCGCTGCCCGATGCTGCGCTATGCGCAACTTTGTGCAAAATCACGCAAAAGCGCACTAAAGCAGGCTTTATAGCAGGGGGTTAGAAAGAGCTAGGAAATGGCCCAAAACAGCCAATAAACTACAAGTTGCTGGGCTGGAACCACTCCTTTAGGGACAAATAGGCTGCTCAGTGCTCCCCACTCCCACTGGTGAACAAAGAAGCTTCCTCCTATCCAAATAAGGATATGGACAACACAGAAACTATGACACAGCCCAGAGATCAGCAAAATTTGAAGACTGGACTATTCTAGTTCAGTAAAGGCGGGAAAACAAGGATATTTTTTTTTGTTTGTTTTTTTTCAAAAACAGATAAAAAATAGATACAGTAACAAACAGTAAATGCTTTAAATCGGCTAGCGCACTTGAGTGTGTAGCCTACCAGTTAATTTAAGGAAAAAACAAACTTTTAAAGTGCAAAACGGTTTAGAAACAAACAGAAATACAGTGAATCAACTTGCAGAGCTAGTTTAGTAATAAAAATTCACTTTTTGGCAAAATACAGCAGTCGAAAATAGAAAGCCAGAAAAAATACTTATAAATCAATGGAAAGTCACTCTTCCACTCTCTGCTGCTTGTAGAACTCTGCAGGTCACCACGAGGAGCTGTGCTGAGTCGTTGGAATCTTTCAACGATGGTGTGAGCTCCCTTCTTACATGTTGTCTTGACTTGCCTGTCTGTGGTCTTGGACTTTTGCAACTTGAGTTGTTCCTCTCAAGAACCTTTAGTGTTTGAAGAGTTGCATATATGGTAAAATACATTGCTCCTTCATTTGTATTATAATTGCTGGATAACATTTTTTCCACAAAGAAATAATTTTAGAGGAAAATATCATGGTACAGCCAAATACTTATTCTGGTAAACTATGAGAGACTGGGCATTAAAAGAAGTTTTTATCAGTACAAAGTAACATTTTCAACATGTTGTTTACTCCCTCCCTGGTTGTTAGTAAATGTTCCAAATTTATACCAATGTTTTCACCTTATGAGAAGTAAGGTATTGTTCCATATTTTGAAAATCGAAAGTTGGCTGTGCTACAGTTTCTTTAAATCTTTATTCTATGGATGTTATGAAAATGTCAAACCACACTAAACTGACTGAAAATGAAAATCCTCCACATAAGAATTTAATGAGGTTTACGTTTAATGATCTCAGTCATTAAAACTACAAATTATTAAATTCCTCTGCTAAGACTTCTTCACAGTCAGTTATGATAATATTTAGAAAATTGTAGCTACATCATTCAGAAGCTTGCCCCTCCCCTGACTGAAGAAAAGTATTCAAATTCTGGAATGGGTTAATGTGACTAGACATTTTGAGTGACTGGGTGACTCCCATATTTGTTAACTGTCCTGTTTTTGCTGAATGCCCCTGACTTTTCTTCAGATGTTTGCTTTATCGTTATGGTAAATTATAACCAAAAAACACAAAGTGCTTGCAGAATACCAATAACAAGAAAAAAAAGCACAGCGGTCACACCGGTTCTATAACTCAACAGACTTTAATACACACGGAAGTAAATGTTGAATGTTGGATGTTTACTTGTGCGTGTATTAAAGTCTGTTGAGTTATAGAACTGGTGGGACTGCTGTGCTTTTTTTCTTGTTATGGTAAATTATATTTTATGGCTCAAAAAAGGCTTTCAAGTGAATTAGAGTAATATTTAAAAATTATTCCTGATTTTGTCTCCCTCCATTATTTTTGTCTTTGTCCAAATTTCTTGACAAAGTAACTGGAAAGGTTTGGTGCTATCTCAAAAAAAATTAGATTTAAATTATTTCTGTTGGTTCTATTCTGTTATTACAGGAAACTGGAAACAGAGTACCAGGCAGTTCATGTAGCTGTATTTGCTTTGTACAGTTTTGGTCTTTCTCAGTGCTATTTTCCTTGGAGGGAACTGGAAAATTGACATAATGTCCTTGTTTATGGTTATCTGCATATCTCAGTTATTTCATTATACGTTTATTATCTGTCTATTTGAATGCATCAGAATCATTAAGTGATTATTGTACTGTAATGGTCCTGCTATAATAAAGTGATTTTGGAGGCCTTTTCCCAGAATGCATTTCAACCCGCCTTTATATGAGTCATGGTAGACATAAGGAAAATATGTTTTTAACTTACAATTAATAGAACTGCAGTAGGGTGAGCTGGAGTCAGCTTGTACAGCTTCTGGGACCTACTTTCATTTTCATTTCTTTTTTTGCTTGAATTACTCTTATATCTGGTCTTATTTAACATTAGTTGTAAATAATTAACATGATAAACTAGCCAGACTGCATGCTTTTAAGCCTTCCCTTCTGTTGCCCAAATACTCACAGACCCACTCTCACATTCTTCTTGATGTGTAAAACTATCATTTTAATTCAGGAGTGGTTAAGTGACCACTCTTACTTCTGGTTTAAAATACTTTTAACAGACATTTCTTTTGTTACTCACCAGTGTCTGCAGCAGGAAGATATATGTTTATCCTGAATGCTATAAAAAGTAAAAAAAAATGAAATATGCTATAATTGTTTAAAAATATTTATAATGCTTTACATTCCATCTATATCCTAACAATGCACCACAGAACAAAATAAGTTCAACATTTTAACTGAGGCACAGATTTGTTTGTGCATGATATTCTCCTACCTCTGTTTTACTGGTAGCTAGCATCTGTAATTGCAAACTCACAGGGACATTGTTGTGTGCCAACACTCCATTCAAGCCATAATACCTGAACATGACAAATCAGTCATTTTTCTGTGTTATAAACATTGTTAGGATGAGTAAGATTATGGCATTCACTGTTTTTATATGTCCTATACATTCTACCAGCTAGCCTAATACTCCTAATACCCCTAATGTGTGCTCCAGCAAAAAAAAAAAAGAACTGGATTTGTAATTGATTGTATAATAACTGTGTGGAAAGTAATGATAACAGATGCTCTGTTTTTGAGAAAAGAACGTTCTTTGCAATGGCAATTCTGGATACTGGAGATAGGAGGTGTGTAAGCTTATAACATAGTTTAAATTGATTCAAGACTTGAGTGATATTGTCTATGTGTACAAATAAGTACTAGGGTTGGGTCAAGTGTTAGTCTTAAGTATTTATATTCTGTTCATTTGGAATAATATTTTATTACATATCTGTGATTGATAGAGCAGATACGGCTGATAGTTTTGGTATGGACTCAGACAGTTTTATGTTGGTCTTTGCAGGGTTGATTAGCAGCTTGAGTTAGCCCACTGACGTATGGCTACAGTTATTTTTAAGTTGTCATTGCAGAGTTGTATTATTTCTAGTTGGAGAATGTCATTTTCATCATAAAGGATAAAGTTTTCTTGAGGAAGGTTGTAGGTTAAATCGTTTATGAAAAGAAAGAAAAGTAAGTGTTTAAGTACTGAGTTATGAAGGACTCTTGTATTAAGAATCCAAGTAGATGAATATTGTTTGTTGAAGGGTACTTGAAGAATCTGAAAGGTAGTTCTGGAAACAGTTTAGTGCATATTCTCCATAGCTGATTTTTTTTAATTAATTCATTTATTTATTAGTTTATTTCCAGTTTGATTACCGGGGAAGTCCACTGGGCCCAGAGAGCCCGTTTTCAATGGAGGCCTGGGGAGAAAAGCTCCATGAAACAGATTACAGTAAAGATAGCAGTCCAATAAAAATAAAAGTACAAGTACAAATACATATCAAATAATACAAAGTGTGAGCAATATTGCCCATAGTGGAAAAATATCATGCAGAGACATTTTAACAAATTCACACAGTTAAAGTCAGAAGTCAAAAGCTATTTACAATATTTACAGAGTTACCGAGAGTTCATTAGGAAAATATTGTGGTCCACAATGTCAAATACTCTAGCCAAGTGGACAAATATTCTTCCACTTATGAGACCATCATTCAATGTTAAAATATGCATTAGTGGTAGTAATTAACACTGTTAAATTTCTAAAGGACTTGCGGAAACATTCATAGATATTAATATATTTGACCATTTATATATGTTTTTCTCAAAGATTTTAGCAACAGAGCAGGGACAGGAAATGGGATGACAATCTATAGAAACTACAGAGGTAGTTAGACTAGGAAGTGAGATAATAATTACTGTGTTTGAAGTCTGGTGGAATAATTCCTGTAGCGAGAGAGAGGTTAAATAAATATGTAGTTCAGCAGTTTTATTGGCTATTTTCCTTAGAAATATACGTAAGTTGTAGGGAGGAATTTAATAAGCCTACACATATTTATTTTCCATGTAGGCATGGTGACACACTGCTTACATGAAAGTAAGGAGATTTACCATCCAGGAAAAAGAACTGAGAGCCGTGCATGAGCGCACCAACATGAAGTGTCTGTGGCATGCAGATTACCTCATAAAAATGTGAACTGCATGAAAATGAAGGTGGTAGAGCAATCCAGCAAGCAGATAAGCAGTCCTGCAGACCCTGTGTTGGTGTCCATAATGTACATGAAAAAATTCCATGTACAGGATGTTAAACAGAGAGGGGCTGTAAAAGTGCAGTAGGAAGGCCAGAAATAGTATAGCAGACACAGATATGTGAAACACTATCCACTGTGTGTCCAAAACCTAATGGAAAATACATATTTTTAATAATCAGATTAAGTTTGTGCAGCATGTCGCGGTGTGCAAATGTGCTGTTAAGAAAAAAAAAAATTGAAAAGTGTAAAAATGAAAATTAGTAGTATGTGACAGTAATGCATTATAGGACCCTGTGGGCAGTATGTACAATGGTAGACTGCTGTGGTTGCTAACATGGCAGGGGCTGGAGCCATGTAGTTCCCAGGCTGTGTGCATGGATCTCTATGCAAATTAGCTGGGGTTACTGAATAGCACAAAGGGGTATCCATGTCTGCAGATCCCATCCGTGTAGGCAAAGACCGTATTGGTGTCCACATAAGAGGTAGCTGACATCAAAACGGCGTGTGCCCACATCCTTTTAAGCTCATTGGAGCACAGTGGCACCTGTTTGTGTAGCGTAACACTCCGCTGAGCAGTGGGGTGTGTACAGTGTCTGCTAAGCTTTGTTTACCTTCAGGGTACGTTTCAGTGGGCTTGAGTGTGTTTGTGCGGTGCACTGCCATGCTAAGCATGACCTTTCATGAAGGCATGTACACTGGCTGCTGAGCATTGTTTACATTTGTGGCATGTGTTTGCATGGTGTGCCGCAGTGCTGAGCGAGAAAGGTTGTCAAAAAAAAAATCCTGATTACTGATGACCCCTGTTCCACTTGAACTAGGGCCATTTACAGTCCTTAATGATATACTTGGCATGTGGAATGCATCATAGGTATCCAATCATAAAGGCTGCACCTACAGCAAAACACTATAAAGGTTGCAGAAACCCTACAATCTGATTTCACTCTTATACTCTGCACCAGTAGAGTAAAGACTTGAAATTTTAACTGAAGAAATGCTAGGGTCTGCTGCAGGTCTGCTACATATGTATGTGCTAGATGCTTTGGTCAGTGCTGCTGCTGCTGACCATAGGCCTAGACTGAGACGGAAAAGAGTGTTCAGGCCCAGGACAACCTTCCAGGGATACATGAGCTGGAGACTGTAAAGCACTACAGGGTGAACAGGGACATACTACAAGAACTTACTCAGCTCTGCCGACCTCAGCTCAGACCCAGAGCCAACAGAAGGGAACTAATCCCAGCGGAAACAAAGGTATGTGCAGCTCTTAGGGTACTAGCTGTACATTCCAAAGAGCAACTGGGGACATGATGGGGGTCTCACAGGCATCAGCAAGCAGGGTACTCTACCAGTTCCTGGATACCATGCTACCACATGCCACTGAGCACATTTATTTTCCCCTCACCCCTGCGGTGAGGGCCGCAGTATGCAACACTTCTACCATGTAGCACACTACCCTGAGGTACTGGGTGCCATAGATTGCACTCATGTGCACATCAAGGCACCGTCTGGTAAGGAGGGTAGAATCTACGTCAGTTGCAAGGGGTACCACTCCATCAACTGCCAGGTCATGTGCAATGACCAGGGTATAATTATGAAATGAATGTGTGTGCTGACAGCCCTGGCAGTTATCACAACTCCCATATCTAGCATGCATCACAGTAGTACCAAATGTTTGCTAGGGAGACATCCCACACAGCCATTTACTGGGGGATGCTGGCTGCACACTGGAACTGTGAATGATGACATCCATCAGAAATGCAAACACACCCACAGAACACCATAAATTTACACACTCACAAACTAGGAACATTATAGAGCATGTGTTTGGGCTGCTGAAGTCACAGTTCTCGTGCCTTGATTTATCTGGTGGAGCCCTGCAGTACTCTTCAGCCACATGTGCACACATGTTCACAGTATGTGCCATGCTACATAATAGGATCTTGTGGAAACAGCTGCAGCAGGATCAGCAAAGGCAAGGGATACACATCCCCCCACCAGTGCCTAGGTCCCAACAGCCACAACCACAGGGGGACTCAGAGGAGGAAACCCCTTAGGTTGTCCCTGTAGGAAGATGTAGGTGTGCCCAGTATGCCCTGGCCTTGGTCTGGAGACAACACATAGCACATGCACTGACAACCTAGGGGCCTAGAGACTGACACCTTACTCTGGCTCACATACATGTTAGTAAGAACGATGCCAGTCAGTCCACACAATTTGTACTTCACCATGTATTGGCTGTGGAATGCATGCATCAGACAGAGTTAACACCAAACTACAGGTCTGTCAACTGCTGCATTTGCAAGGTAAGCCACACAGCTAATCACCACTTGTAAGAGGTACTAGAATATGGTAGCATATGTATGGACCTGCCACATGTATGCAAGGGAATATAGTGGTCTATTGGGCTACTTGCAGAGATCTAAGAGACACTTGGGACAACTGGTACTATGTCCAATAGCATGTGCCCCATAATATTAACTAGGCCACATGGCTGGAAACCCCACTACATTATTCAAGGGAGATGCCAAACAGTGTGGTCACAGAACAGTCACATGACTGTGTATACCAGCAGAGCATGGGCTGGTCATCCACCAACCCCAACTCATCAGTGTACCAATACAACTGCTGTATTAGTATATCTGCAATGATATATCTACAGAGCACCCAATTACAGGGCTGTGACATAAAACTTGGCCACACATTCTATGTTTCATGTAATGCAGAGATGACAGTTTATATCTGTATGCTATTGAATGTGTAATGAATGACACCTCCCTGTCTGGCAGCTTGTGTGGCTCAGTAGGCTAGGAACATTAGCATAGATACTGGTGTTGATGGTTTGAAGCTGGCAGTAGCCACATCTTTTGCATGTGATGTAGTCGTATGGTGGTATTCCCACAGACTGCCATAACCCCTCAATTTGTTACCCCAATAAAGCTGGACAAAGCCAGAGTGAATGGGGAGACAAAGAGCCAAACCTGTAAACACACATTATTCATGCTCTGAGTAAACTAGAAGGTGGCTAGTATAACAGCAGGTTGCAACAGGTTAGATTAGCTGCAGGATGTAAAGGCCATCACTTAAATGTCTAAGTAGTTACAACCATTCACTGACTACATTTTACAGTATATCACCAGAAAACCATAAATTGATGAGGAACAGAGCAGATATATGGGGTGAAATTCTGGTCATTCTGCAAACAAACATGTACATGGAGAGGAATGCAGACTGTCACCCTGTGTGTGGTGTTATATCATGTACCCCAGTCACATCATACCATTCAACCTCTTAGAGCAAGAAATCTGGCCAAAGCCATGAATAAAAGTGGGAAAAAGACCCACAAATAGGGACATGATGTAAATATTGCTCTTACAAAAGTAGAAAGTTGAGAGAATAGCAGGTCTTGCATTAGCATGAATCTCCTGATGTGCATGGAGCCTGAAACTCAAATCTCTGTCACAATTTATTAACTTCAATCTTCAATGATGTTCCACTAATTTTCCAGAAAAACCACAATGTTATGTAAAATGGACTAAAAATATGAGGCAAAAATCTGGACATTCTGTGAAGCTGTGTACAGTTGAGTGGTATGAGTCACATATTAAGGTCAGCAAACAGCTGGGGAATGACTTGGACAATATCATGGAAGTGCTGTACTGTGGTAACAGGTGCAACAGCCAATGGCCTGCAGCACACATAATCTTGGACTGGAGTACAGGTAGCTCTGGCCAGGAATCACCTTGTAAGTACTGATAGTTACACTGGGCATGCTCCTACACCTAGCTAACTTGAGCACAAGTCTGTTGCCTCTTCCACCCAAAGACCTGCTATGTGCTAATATGTCTGTACATACATACAGCTATATATACATATCTGTCTCTCTCTAGCCCCCTCATGTTTCATTAGTGCATCTATCATTATGTGGCACATATATATATACATATATATATATATATATGTATATATATATATATATATATATATATATATATATATATATATATATATATGATAAGATATACATATAGTTATAGAAAGTACAATGATACATAGACTCTCCACATATATCTACATAACATATTTACATAACTCATTAACGCCGACTACCGTCTCATGGTGCCTTTGTGCTTACATCCGAGCACGCTGTGAGACGGTAGTAATTGCATGTAGTTACACCTGATTGCCTTCTAGCAGCACAAACAATTTTGCAGTCATATTGTACCTCCATAGCTGAAATTTAAGTTGAAAAAGTAACTGAACTTTGTCGGTTACCTTGTCAGCCTAATTTTTAGCGTGGAGTTAGATGGTGTTCAGATTTAGCTTTCCTGAGAAAATCAGCTTACAATGCAGTCTGTGGAAAAAGATAGTGAGAGCACTCCCGAGTTGGGTAGCACGTAATTGTTTAATATATGTGTTTTAGTAAGTTTTGTTTTAGATTGATTACTCGTCTTCACAGTTACCTGATTAGATGTGTAAGATAGTTTGTGTAATGGGTGAATAGGCTGTCTGATGGTTATTTTCTTAGTTATGAATGTTAACTGCCTGCCTGTTGTTCCGGTTCCTCCATGTTATTTTTTTTTTTTGTTTGTTTTATGAGAGAATGGATGTGAATATCATAACAGTTGTAAATTGGATAGCATGTCAAGACGTTTCATGAAGTCTTTACAGTTCTTTTTAGTAATTCCGTAGGAACGACAAAACATGGTCGGCATTAATGAATATAATTTAGGAAAGATAAGAGTGAAAGTGCATCAACCAGAAACAGTTTGCTAAAGCCCATCAGGATGAAGACATTTGTGTCAACTGAGTGTTACTTGCTGCAGGTTATGTGTCGCGTATTTCACTAATTACACAAAATTTTCTCTAAGCACTCCAAAATTGTCTTAGTCATGTCTCAGCAGTTGAGTATTTGTTTGGGTTCATATTTTCACTAGTTGTTAATTGGGCTCTTAAATGTTTAAGTGCATTATTTTGGCTAAACAGTTGATGGGTATTACTGTTTCTGTGAACTTCTACCTTTGTAATCGATTTTTACCTGTAGTACGTGAACGCAGACGCAATTGTTCTGGATAGCTTGTTTTCCAACTTTTATTTATTGTTAGGAATTGAGTAGTTTTTGGGTGGCTGTCTGGTCAGATTAGTTTTGAGTGGGTTAACTATTTGTGTACAGTGAATTAATGCTTTATTTATTTTGCAGCTTGGAGTCTTATATGTTCAAGAACCTTTTTAATGTCTACGGTTGTGCCTTGAGTTTTAACGAGAATATCCAGATACTTCAAAGATACTGTTCAAAAACTGTATAGATTTTAAGGGAAATGCACATTTGTAATGTATCTCAAATGTAGCGTACTTCATTTTGTAAGACAAAACAGTTTCACTTAGCTTACAGGTGATGTGCCTCTTCAGTTAGACACTCTAGTTGGTGACTTCTTTATTTGATCATGTTTTCACAGTAGTTTGGAGCCAGATAAAAGGCTTTCCTATCATTTCCAAAGACATCTTCTCTAGGTAACTAGTAGTCTTGACTCTCTTTTACATTGTCAGGCCCATTACTGAGTGTAATGCATGGGGAATGAAGCAATGAAATTAAAAATAATTGTCTTTCTGATTGATGGCTCTCTGAGGGAGTAATTACTGTCCTTGTGAGCTTGGTGCTTGCACAAAGAAGGTGCGTCTTTGTTTTCCTTCACCAGAGGGTGTTTTTTTCGGTTTGCCTTCGTTTCAGGAAGTTCAGTTACTGTAACTTACTGTCTGAATGGTAAATGAAGTACAAGTTAGTACAGGCATTTACAGAAGCAAACACCAGTGTGGGTTCCCCAGTTTTAGTATGTGTTTAATTCCTTATTTTGTAACGAGTCTTTGACTTTATTGTAGTGATCCCTTGTTGCACTATGTGTGTGTGTCCTTGTACTATAGCTTATGGATACTCATTTCATTTCAGCTGTTTACTTTTTTGAATTATCTTCTGTTCTGTTTTTAGAAATTATATACTCTGACCTGTGCACTGTAACCAGTAATTTACTAATTCCTAGTATTTTCAGTTTTGTAGTTCGATTCTGTTCTGCTCTAAAAAAAGACATGGATTATGCCCTATAACCATCTAACTTGGCATTCGCTCAAATTTTGGAGATTATTGTACTGCTTCAGCCCCTTTTGTGCTGTTCTTTCTGCTCACAGGCAGACGTTTAGTAGTCCCTCTGTCATTGTCTCTTTAGCATCTTATTCCACCATAACCTTTTGTGGGAATTCCACTTTCCTCTTGTTGAATTGGTGATGCATGTGACCATCAGCTGTAAGCAAACAAGGCTGGCAATAATGTATGTGATGCACTTATTATCAAGCCCCTGCACCTTTTGCCACAGTGTTGTGGACTGTGTCTTGAAATGAACAGGATCTTTCTTCTTGCTGAAGAAATGCTTGAACTTTGACAGACTGGTGTAAAGCTTTCATATGTAAGGTTTTTAACATATAATGCTAATTTTAGACTGTTGATAAAAAGAGGTCTTGACCCTGCAGTTCATAGTTTTTTTTATTATTATTAGACTGATTTCAATATCCAAGGCTACAATGCATTGTATTGTTTAGCTTACTGTAGGCCCCATTTACTTCATTTGTTTTTCCCTCTTTGAGTGTCTTCATGTTATACTTACCATATTGTGAAGTTGTACTGCTGCATATCATGGCCTATTGTATTAATCTGTTGACTGTGTAGACAGGTTGGTATTTGTACCATTTTCAGTTCCTGAAGCCCCTGTCTCTGTAATAAATGTACTGCTGTTGAATGGTTGTTTTCTTCTCTTTATGAAATAATGTGTTCTAAACATATATTTCCATTGAAGACAGTTCTAGTATGTACAACATGGTAAAAGAACTGTGTCTGTCTGCTGTACACATGTGCAGAGTTTGTTTATGACTTAGGTTATGGAAATTATGATTTGTTCATATTTTGGTAAATAACTTTGTTAGGGAGCAAGTAATTGTGCTAAGTAATACCTCATTTTGAAGACAGTGTTAGTCCTTACAACATGGTAAAAGAAGTGTGTCTGTGGGCTGTATACATCTACAGATACCACTGTTTGTTTACGGCTTAGGTAATGAAAGTTATTATATTTTTCCATATTTTGGCAAATAACTTTGCTAGGAAAGTGGTCAACATGCTAAGTAATACCTCATTTTGAAAACATTATCAGTACATACAATATGGTAAAAGAACTGTGTCTGTATGCTGTACACATGTACAGATATCACAGTTTTTTAGGACTCAGGTTATGGAAATTATGATTTTTTTATATTTTGGTAAATAACTTTGCTAGGTAGCATGTAGTTGTGTCAAGTGATACCTCATTTTAAAGACAGTGTTAGGCCTTATAATGTGGTAAAAGAACTTTGGCCATGTGCTGTACACATGTACATGTATCACAGCTTGTTTAGGTCCTGTATTGTGGAAATTATGATTTTTTTTCATATTTTGGTAAATAACTTTGCAAGGGAGCATGTGAATGTGCTAAATAATACATCATTTTGAAGACAGTATTAATAGTTACTATATGGTAAAATAACTGTGTCTAACATGTGCAGATATCACAGTTTGCTTAGGACTTAGGTTATGGAAATTATGATTTTTTTTTCATATTTTGGTAAATAACAAGGAAGCATGTCAGTGCGCTATGTAATACCTCATTTTGAAGACAGTACTAATCCTTACAACATGGTAAAAGAACTGTGTCTGTATGCTCTACACATGTACTGATATCGCAGTTTGTTTAGTCTTGTAGGATTATGAAAATTATACATTTAGAATATTTGTCATTATTATGCCCATATCTTTGCAAGGGAGCATGGTGATGACACAAATGATGCATCATTTTGAAGTTGATATTGAGCCACACAACTTGTATACTGATATGTAGTCTCTGTCTATTACAGGTAATGAGATATTATGTTTTGTTTATCAATTATGAGAAATATAATATTAATTATATTTCTGTGAATATCTCAGTAAAGGAGCATCACACAGTAATGGCTAAGATATCATTTTAAAGCTGACATTCATACAAATAAATTGATTACAAACTGTATGGATCTACATGGTACAATCACCAAGGTATTGTGATTTGTTTTACCAAAAAGGTAAAATATATGCACAATATCAGCATTCCTTGGCAAATATTTAATAATGACTTAGATACACTCTATCAACATTTACACCATTGGAAAGGTCAGTGTCTGCTGAACATCTTTTGCTTTTATATTTTTAATCTAGCTCTTGTGGCTAAAGAGTTATGAACATTTGTTTTTTTTTGTATGGTATTACAAATGGATTATCTGAAAATGAGCTCAGGCTGCACTGTTGTTCCTAAGGTGGAAGTAAGCAGGCAGCATCTGAGCTGTTCTGGAGTGAAAGAGATAACATACACACACAACAACAGTTAAGGAAACATCCCTACTATACACATTTATATAGGTATGTACAAATGTCCCCATATATGCTGGAATGCTGGGTTATCTGCACTTATACATCATAACAATTGTCCGATGGAAGCAGATCAAGGATGCAACAGTACATAATCCACTCAACCACAGACTGCTGTGCCTGCAGAATGTCACCCTGTAGACAGACACAGGTGAACAGATGGTGTAATGTACGATGGTTGCAACTCATGCTTTGAACAGGTTATATTGTCCCTAGCCACATGGCCGACTATCAAACTGCAAACGGCCACATATGATCATACTGGTAACTATACACACATAGCAGGGATATTACCAGGTATCTTATTCCTAGGACACTAGATACAAAAACAGTACCAAGCAGTATCACTCTGCAGGCCACACATGCTGTCTAACACAAGGCCACTTTGCGTACTACATAAGTACTGTGCCTGCATCCACATATACAACAGACATAACCTGTGGCATGTGTGATAAGTACTGTGAGCTATAGTGTGTAATAGTAGATAGGTAGGGGTTCTAATCTCACATCATCCAGTGTGTGTGTGTGTGTGTGTGTGTGTGTGTGTGTGTGTGTGTGTGTGTGTGTGTGTGTGTGTGTGTGTGTGTGTGTGTGTGTGTGTGTGTGTGTGTGTGTGTGTGTGTGTGTGTGTAAATATATCCCCTTGCAGCATGACAGACATTCCCATCTGGCCTATCTCTGTGCAATGGCTATGCATTTTAAGGCCCTGTAACTAACTGTTTGCCTCTGCATTGGTCTCCTTTACAAGGCCTGCTGATGTCATCCACTTTAAGGGTGCTGGCTGAGTGTCTAATATCAGATCAACTCCTTGGCACATGCAATAAGTACTGCAAGCTGTAGTGTGTAATAGTAAATAGGTGGGGGTTCTAATCTCAAATCAGCCAACTCTATGTGTATATATAAATATATCCCCTTACAGCACTACAGACATGCCCATATGGATTATCTCCATGCAGTGGCATGCATTTTATGGCGCTGTGACTGGCTGCTGGCCTCAACATTGCCCTCCTCTACAAGGCCGGCTGATATCATCCACTTTAAGAGCACTGGCTGACAGTCTGATATCAAATAAGCTTGTGGTGCATGCAATAAGTACAGTGTGAGCTGTAGTGTATAATATTAGATAGGTAGGGTTCTCATCTCAAATCATCCAACTTGTGTATGTAAATCTAGCTGCTTGCAGCACTACAGACATGCCCATCTGTCCTATCTCTGTGCAATGGTTATGCATTTTAAGGCCCTGTGACTAGCTGCTGGCCACTGTATTGGCCTCCTTTACTAGGCGTGTTTATGTCATCCACCTTAAGGGTGCTGGCTGAGAGTCTGATATCAGATAAACTCTGTTGTGAATGCAATAAGTACTGCAAGCTGTAGTATGTAATAGTAGATAGGTAGGGGTTCTAATCTCACATCAGCCAACTCTGTCTATGTGTGTGTGTGTGTGTGTGTGTGTGTGTGTGTGTGTGTGTGTGTGTGTGTGTGTGTGTGTGTGTGTGTGTGTGTATAAATATATCCCTTACAGCACTACAGACGTGCCCATATCTGCTATCTCCGTGCAATGGTTATGCATTTTATGGGCATGTGACTAGCTGCTGGCCTCTAAATTGCCCTCCTCCACATAAGCATAACTGATGTCCACCACCTTCAAAATTTGTATGTTCAGTAAACCCAGGTGACACATATTGAGGGTAGCAGACCTTGTCACAAAATATGAATGCATGATTATGCTGAGTGTGAGTGCCCATATTGTCCCTGAGACACTGTTATACACATATGCACCTAGGAGGCCAAGCACATATGCTGCCTCACCTTGCTGACATCATATTTATGCTGTGCCACCTTGTCATCCTTTGCTGCTGTATTGCTGCCATGTGTCCATTGTTTAACCCCTCAGACACCTGGAATGGACACATACACAGGTCTGTGACATGTCATTCTGTAACACTACCACCAGTCTAACATCATGCAACTAAGATACAGCAAGTTTGATGTGTAGTGATGACA
This sequence comes from Protopterus annectens, assembly GCF_019279795.1. Classification (NCBI taxonomy): domain Eukaryota; kingdom Metazoa; phylum Chordata; order Ceratodontiformes; family Protopteridae; genus Protopterus; species Protopterus annectens. The sequence continues at coordinate 1,455,831,898 of NC_056731.1, read as the reverse complement.
CATGCCAGCATACAATACTTGTAGTGGCCCACAAGTGCCATGGCAAAACAATATTACACTACACAAGTACATGTAAAGTAATATAGTCACCCTGTGCATCAGACACATATTTGTATTTCCCCTGCATCAATGGTACGGATGGCAGGGATATGGCATAAGTATTATCACATGCACAGGGTGTAGAGTGGGGGTGCTAGAGGCCTATGCTGTATCCAACAGGTGACAGCATGTGTGTGAGTCAGGAAGGGTGTGGGTTAGATGGGCCATGGAGAGGTGACAAGTGTGTCTGTTGGTGACCTGCATGTGACAGTGGTGTGTGAGTATGTGCATGCACACAGTCAAGCCAGGACCTAACCCTACACGTGTGTATGTTGGACAGTTGTGGACCATACATGGTTGAATGGAGAGTTCACCATTTCCAGCCATGAACAAGTGAACTGGCTCTGCCAGAAGTAGCACTGGCACCACCATGCCCAAGGTCAGATGCAGTGCTAGTACCTAAATGTGACTGCAAAATGCTGGGGCTGTGTCCCCCACAGGACTTCCAGGACCACATGCCCATGGCCTGCCACATCATGGTGTGGACACCACACTTCCATCTGTAGCTGTAAGTACTGCCACTATGGGAGTGTAACTTTGCATGGCCACATGGACTCCCAGAAGATGGTGTTGCTGACTTTCATCGAAGTATGCAATGCCCAACTCCAACCAGATGTTCCAGCACAGACATTGTGTGGTCAAAGACAGTCACTGTCTCAGCCAACCATCTATCCATGACAGCAGTGAACCAATCCAGGGTGTCCCCAATGTGGTGGAGGCAGTCATGGATGTCAGACTGTGCTACATCCATAACCCTAAGCATCTGGCTGGTGTTGCATTCAGAATGTGCCTGTGTCTCCATGCTGGAATAAAACATGTGGCAAGTGACTTGATGTGACACCTGCAACAGGTGGTGGCTGGACAGCAGTCCTCCTATGAGCACCCCTGTCAATCACCTGTGTGGGACCTTGGCAGTTCTCTCGCTGTGGCCAGTGTTGACACTCACTGATGCCATAGCTGTCACACTGCCCTGTTCAATGTTGCCACCCTCTGACTGTCCAATATCTATGGTCCATGTTGACTGGGTATGTGTTGGCATACTGACTGTGTGTGGTGACAATAGGGGTAGAAGAGGGATGTCAACCTCTGGGACAGATTCAGCCACCAACAACCCCATCTGTGCCTCACTATGGCCACGGTCAGCAACAGCATCCGATGAGACACTGACATCAGGTTGTGAGTGGGCCAGACTCCAACCACCCCCCCCCGCTCACCTTTGAGAAACAAAATAACAGCAGTGCATTACTACCTGCACTATTATGTATGGTAATCCACACAGACTCATACAGATGAGGATCCACAACTGCAGTACAAGTCCCACATCTTCACAACTGTGCTCCCATGCACAACAAACAAACTCACAATGACATACACAGACAAGTCAGGCCCGTTATTGCATGCACTTCAGCTACATCCAGTTAACGTTGCCAGTACAATACACCTGTAAGGTATGTGATATGACAGTGTATGTGATCGAACTAAACATAAAACCCAGTACACCTATATTAAGAATGATGAATGATATGCCAGTAGTAGTATCACTGCCTCAGGTAAGTACCTTCTCCCTGTTGTGTTTGAACATGCATCTTGGAGTACTTGCCTCATGCATAGCAGGCTGTGTAGTCACTCATAACTATTAGTGCAAATATGTTAATGTTTGTACAATTACACACCTGTGATAACCCAGTCTATGCATTGTAGTTAACTGTTCCAGAATGGAACATACAAATATCCTACTCTGGCTAAGCACAACAGTTTTACATAGAGCAAAATGGCAGCCCTTAACTTTCATAGGGTATATATGATCCTTAAAACAACAGTATCACACTTACCAGGTACAAGACCATGGACTTGGGTCACACATGATGGACCTATGAAAAGGTGAGGGAAAGGTATTGCCAGTACCACCAACTGTTGCAGCACTACAAGGTAATTTGTGCATATAGCCACATGTACAGCAACTACTGTGATAATGGCTATACTGCTGACGTTCTGAGTATGTGAGCAGATCTTAGCACAAAACCCAACCCCCTAATGCAGATAGACCTGACACCCATGTACTGGTATGTAAAGCCTACTACAATAACTGATACAATTCTACACTGCTGAACACAGTAAGCTTACCTGGATGCTCCTCTCCTGTGGACACTGTGGCACTCACCTCCATGATATATGGCATCATGGATGCCTAGGAGCTGTTGGTTGTTCCTAGGTTTACCAGGAATTCCTCTATGGCAGAGACCGGTTGTTCCATCTCAGGCCCTCCACTGGTGGCGGCATGATCCCTGGCAACAGCAGCTGCCTTTTGTCGTACAGCATCCACCATATCTGTGGCCCAGTGTCAGATTTGCTCATAGGTATTGTCCAGGTGGCCAATCTGATTGACAGCCCACACAAGGTCTCCCCATAATGCTGCTCACTGGTACTAATTATGCCTACCCCTGGACAGCAAGATCTGATGGTGTGTCTCAATCCATCCAGCATAATGTCATTCTCAACAGTTGAGAAGGGTGTGTCTCCTGCCGTACATGGTTCCTGAAAGACAACAAGAGAGGAACACATTACAGGACCAGATATGTGGACATCCACTATGTCCAGGTTCAGCACATCCATAATGTCCTGCACTATCCACTGGTCCCTCACACGTTATACCCCACAGTCTGGCAACACAGTAGGCATGTGGTTATCACCAAAATAGTAGCAATACTGGGGTATGTCCCTGTCAGTCGTGACAGATTCTCTTCTATTTTCCTACACCCATCACTGCAGTCTACTGTGGTGAGTCCCCTATGGGCAAACTCCCACTAATATGTCATGCAGCTGCTTTGGACAAATAGCAGTGTGCTATTACAATGACTATATGGGGACAGTCCAGCAACACCAATGTGCCACAATGACAGCAAAACAAACCTGCTGTAGTATAGTATATGTTCTCTGTAGGCATCATACCTCTCATCTATACAGATATTTGTAGACTATCAAGATGTTGCCCATTGTCTTGCTCATTTTCACACAAACTTGTGGATTTCTGACAAATCGTTGGCAAATCATTGATGGCTGATGTCAGAAAATAAAGACAGACATCTGAGTTTCTATTCATGTTCTTACTTTGTACGAGCAATACATAAACACTGTTGCTGAGTATTGGTCTTTATCTCCCCATTAATTATGGCTTTGTCCTGAGTTCTTGCTGTAGGAGGTTGACAGGTTTGTTAGGCATAGCTCTCAACCAAACATGGACAAATGGCAACAGAAACAAGGACTTAGCCAGAGTATATCAAGGACATTCAGGGTCAGTTTTACAATGTTAGAAATAATTATGTGAGACATGGGCAGAATGAGAGGAGGTGACTTACAGTACATTGTTTGATGTTACAGGGATGTATACCCTCCTTTATTGTCACTATGTACTTTGTGAAATCTACTATCTTTCCTACAACAGCTGGCTGTTGTAAGTGGAACTGACAGGGACAGAGCTGAGGTGTGATTGAAATCAGGGACAGTTGAGAGGCACGTGTGTAGGTGTAGGACAGCAGAGTATCAATGACATGTCATCACCATAGATCTGGGACAGGCTTACTGCTGTAATCCCTATTCCCCATACCTCCATCCTCCCATCTGCATCTTCTTATATGGAGAAATCTATTACTTACCTAATGGAGTGCAGTACTCCTTTGTTGAACTTTGCTTTCAGTAATCTTTTGATAATACACTGTGTGTGTTTAAGTCTCATATAGACCTATTCCCCTTAACCAGCTGTTTGCCCTTTTAAGGTACTGCTCATTAGCAGGTAATTGCCTCTGCACCCATCTGTGACTCAGAATTGCTAATTGCAGCCAAAACAGCTGTATTGTACTATCATTAGCCAATAACATGCCACCACAGTGCAATATATAAGGCCTTCATGTAGACCTTTGCTGTTGTCTTAGTTTTTGAGATGGACATTACTGAGGTGTGGAGACTACAGCATCGCAGAAGGTAGGTACAAACACTGTCCACTGTAGAGATTTATGAAGTATGTCAACAGCTTTGCCTCATATGTATGGTCAGTGTCCCATACCATTGTGGTCATCTGGCAGTGCACTGGCAATCACTGTGGGCTGAGGTCAGAAAGGAAAGAGACACGTGTGTGTCACACTTCATACCCATCAGACTATGCATGCTACTGCAATAGCTGTTATTTTATCAACTTACTATCTTTGTAGGGACAAACTGTTAAACATATCCCTATCTCTGGGTCTTTGCCCCCTTTCATTAAGTATGGCTGTGTCCCGATCTAGGGGGTTGGGAGGTATGGTAGGTCTGTAGCAGCTACCTTTACATACAGCTATGTATGCTACAGGCTGCAGCTGCTGCTGCTGCGGTCTACAACACATAGGAGGGAATGTGAATACTTTGATGGACAGCAAGCTCTACATGTAACTGTGTCAGGCCTGTCATTGCAGCAGAGCTAGGGCAAGGGTATTCTATACAGTACAATCGGGGCATGTGCTTAAGGTACATCTGTTATGCAACAGTGTGATTAACAGAGTAGTAGGCGACATATAGCTATGCTATATGGATATGTGCATTGTGTCTCTGCCTGAAGGCCGTTGTCTTTCAAAACTGGTAGCAGTTAATTAAGTAGCAGTAACCTATGGGGAGTAAGATTGCATGACTCAGTCAATACTTGCTGTCTTCACAATAATGTAATTGAAGTTTGACATAACACTGGATTCAAACCCAGGACTGTGTGTGACAAAATGTACCGCATGCAAGGCATTTAACAGACTGAGGTACTGAGACACTGCAAAAACATGTATATTTGCAGGATACATGTGCATAATATACAGGCTGTGAGAAAAACTTCTACATCCATGAGAATGTGCGTGGCTTTATATAGTTGTATTTCTGCACCGAGGTCCCAGTTATACATGTACTTTGCCATTGTTGTCTTAGCAGGTGTCTTTCCACAAGTTGCTGATAAAAAGGCACATATACCTGCTATCACATGCCTCACATACATCCATTAGTATGTCTTCATTATTATTATTGCATGAGTCCAGGGTACACTCCCAGTTTTCCAATTAGTTTTTTATTTCAGTTACATGTGTAATGTCTGTAAGTAGCAAGCAGCATGTTTTGCTGGAAACACCTATTTACCCTAAAGCCTGTGTAGTATGGTTAGTTAATGCAGTGTGTTAGAGTTGACAGAGACCCAGGTTCTACACTTGGAGAGGTGCTTATTTTCTACATGTGAGTTACAATGTAATAGACACGTATATTATTTATTTATTTTACATATTTTTACCAGGGATGTCTGACTGGACAAAGCTGTCCATTTTCAGTGGAGGCCCAGGGAGAAAAGCTCCAGAAATAATTGCTAACATATTATACATAAGGTATTTACATGAGAATTGTGGTTTAAGCATACAATTAAAAGTATGGCAGGTAGTAACATGACTGTTGTTCATGTAGTATGTCTAGCAGAAATAATATTGAAGATGTAGTGAAGATAAGACAAGAAAGGAAAAACTAAAAATACTAGCCAGTTTGTCAAAAGAGGAGAATATAGACAAGTTCATATGAGGTTCATTGGCATTTTAAGGGAAAGCTCTTCAGCTTAGTCTAGAGCAGAGTTAGTGGGTATAGATGGAAGAGTGGGGAGTAGACAGCAGTGAGTTCGTAAGTAAATGTGTGATAATAAATATAGTGCACCTGTGGGAGTTGTAAAGAAGATGTTGGAAATAAGCTGTATTCTGAAGAAGGTTTTGTTAGGTTGTACCTTGATTTGTAGTGGTAGGGAGTTCCAAGTCTTGGCAATGTTGCTAGAATACAGGGAGTCACCAGAGCTGTAATGGCTTTTGGAGATTGCAATTTGTGCCTTGTTAGTGGATCTGAGTTCTCGGTTATTGGAGTAGAAGGTGATCAGGTCTTGTAAGGCTGGAGTTTTAGCAGGTTGGTACAGTATTTGGTGAGCTAGAAGAAGCTGGTTTAGAGCTAAGGTGTTTGGGAGTTCCAGCCAGGAAAGCTGTTTTAGGGCTTGACAGTGGTGGGTGTGGTAGGAGGAGTTTGTGGCAGATTTTGCTATTTTATTGTAGCATACTGATAGCTTGTTTAAATCACTCTGGTTTAGATTAATTAGCTGCGGTGGTGGTGCTGCGGTAGCGTTGTCGCTTCATAGTAAGACGCTGTCCTGTTCGATTCTCAGCTAAAGCGTCTTCTGTGTGGAGACATGCGTGAATGGGCGTACCTTCGTTGAAGGTTGTGCATCAGGCCTGGCAAGTTGGTATGTAAAAATCTACTGCCAATCATTAGCAGACCGGAGTTCCGCTGTGGCAACCCCTAACTGGGAAAAGCCGAAAGATACAACAACAAGGACAGGAGAAGCATACAATAAGGTAGAGAGAAGATGGGTATGAGCTAGGGTAACTATTGTTGCTGGTTAGGAAGTTTTTACATCTGTAAAGAGTACCTAGTTTTTTGTTGACTTTGATTATTGTATGAGCTATGTGTTTGTCTAATTTCATATTATTGTCAATAATGACCCCTAGTAATTTGGTTTGTGTGACACTGGAATTAGGGGTATTATCTAATGCAAAAATAGAGAATGGGGGAGTAGGTCCTGCTGCTTTGGAAGGATGGAAGAGCATAAGTTGGGTCTTTTTAGTATTTAGCTGAGAGTTTGTTGGCCAGGTTTTAATGGATGTAAAGGCTTCTTGTGTCTTGATGTGAAGTTGTTGGAGGGCAGGGGGCAGAGCGGATTAAGGTGGATTCATCAGCGTATTGAACAAGGTTTGCTAGAGGAGTGGCTTTGTGAAGTTTATTTGTAAATATAGTGAAAAGTAGGGGTCTTACTACTGATCCTTGGAGAATTCCTAGTTTTACAGGAAGTAGGGGGGAAGGTAGTTTTTCCACTGACAGCTTGTTGGCATTGGGAGAGATAGTCTTGAAACTATAATAGAGTGGGGGTAGTTAGTTTTACTTCTGAGAGTGATGTTAAAAGTTTTGTATGGGAGACTGTATCAAACGCCTTTGATAAGTCAACGAAAACTGCAGACACTAGTTGGTTATTGTTGCGTAACTTGCATTGCATATTTACTGGGTTACTAAATTGGACGAGTACAGTGGTAGTGCTATGGTTGGGGCAGAATCCATGCTGAGTTTTGGCAAGAAGATTGTTGGAGAGATTTGTTAGGATCTGGGTATGGATACATTTTTCCAGTATTTTAGCTAGTGGGGAAAGTATAGATATTGGGCAGTAGTTTGTTAGGTCAGTGGAGATGCCCCTTTGTGTATTGGTATAATGTAGCAGATTTTCCAGAGAAGTGGCACCTTTTGTTCTGAGATTTATCTGTTAATGATTACAGAGATGGGTAGGAAATGGCTTTGGTGTCATTTGTAGGAATTTGGCAGGTAGTTTGTGTACTGCTAGGGTGGTGTGTTTAAGTTTGGTTAGATGTCTATAGATGGTGTAAATTGGTACAGGTTGAAGGGTGAAGGAGTTGGCATTATTTGATGGGTTATATAGTATAGTGGGAGTTGAGGAGGGTGGGTCTGTTGACAGCTTTAGTATAGAGTTGGTAAAGTACTTATTGACTTGAGTGGCTGTGTTTATAGAGGTGGTGTCTATGCTTGGATGAGAAGTTGGTGATTTACCTGGTTGGAGAATACTGTTTATAGTGGCCCAGAACTTTTTTTAGTTTGTATTGTGCTTATCTTGAACTTCACTATAGTATTTTTGTTTGTCTAGACTGATTTTTTTTTACAGTGTTTCTCAGTTCTAAGAATGTTTGCATATTAGGAGTAGTTTTGTTTTTACACCAGGTGTCCCATGCTTTGTCCCTTTGTTTCATAAGTTGCCTAGTGCTCTTGGTAAGCCATGGGGCATAGATGGTTTTAGTGCGGGTCTCAACCCCTCCAGTCAAGGACAAGAAGCATTCCCGCTCAGACCCCTCTTCACCGGCCGGTGACAGGGGCAAGAATCATCAATCTAAGGCCTGTAGATCTTCCTCCCAGCATCGGCTTGCTGCCTCGGTGCCACCGATTTTGGGGCCGAGCGCAGTTTCTGGGAAGTCTGAATTGTCGGTTCTGGGCTCAGCACCGACGACTACTGAACCGCTGATTGCTTTGGTTCCGACCAGTCTGGTTCTGGACACCTCAGCACCAACCTCACCTTTACAGACACCGGCTCCAATGACCTCGGATCCGATTTCGATTACTACCCCGACTGTGACTTCAGCTCCGAGTCCCCTTTCGGTGCCGACCTTACCATTTACGCAATTCAAATCAGAATCTTCAGCTGCGTTGAGTTCCTTACCATGGACCAGGTACTCATCTTCTGTGGATCTATTTGCCGGACAAGCCTACAGTCCCTTTGTGGACCGGCCTGAATCCCCTTCTGGGATATCAGTTAGGTCTGCCAGGAGCATGTCCAAAATAGACATTGTTCTTCTTGTTGATCAGGTACTGACTGCAAGAGGAATCTCCAGACCCTGTTCCTCTTTGGATGTTGAGATTTTTCCTCCTTTGACTCCTTCGTATTCTCCTGATGGGGATCCTTCGGTTCCAAGGCCCCCTTGCCCATTGCTTTCAACAGGACCTCTTCCTTCAGCACCGACTACTATGATGCCTGAAGCATCTAAGCTCTGGTGGGTGTCAGTTCCGATGGCAGCCCACCTTACTCAACCCCTTGCTTTGAGGGTGGAATATTCGGTTCCAGCCCTGACACCGATGGCCTTTTTGGTTCCCGTGTCGGATCCGAGAGTTATAGCCACACCAAACCCCTCTCAAACTCTAATCTTGGAGGTAGGCCATTCAGAGTGGGGTGTGACCCTGGTTCCGATTCAGTCCTCTTCAGTTCCAGGCTCCCATCCCTCTTCGGGTGGGCCCACCTTCTGGACTATGGAAAGGGCACTGGCGGCTAGCAATCCCCCTCCTTCAGCTCCGCCTTTGGTTCCCCCCCTAACTCAGCCATCGTTAGCCCTTAACAGGGGACCAGTAATCCAAAGCACCCCCCTTTCCGAGGTCTCTTCGGACATCTCCACCGAAGAGCCCCTTCAGAAGAGGATGTGCAAAAGAAAACACATGGACTCACCTGAAGAGACCCTTACTGAGAATATGGATTACGATGATGGGGAAGGTTCTCCTAGATCACCCACTGACAATGTTTCCTTTGGGGATATCTTGTAGGTTTTGAGTCAGCGGGGTGACTGGAAATCTTCCACCCCTTCCCCAGAGGAATTCGTATTCCTACAACCTTTCCTTTCCTGGCCGAATACTTCCTGGGTGACCCCTCCTGCAGATGAGTTGGTCAAATTCATCGTGCAGTGAGTGTGGAAGAGTCCGAATTCAGTAGAAGCTATCCCCAGGAGATCAGACAAAGTACTTTCTCCTCCAGAGGATCAACCCCATTGGTCAAAAGGTTTGCCAGTAGACGCTGTGGTGGTGGTGGTGGCAGCGGCCACAAAGAAGGACCTGGCAGAAGAGAGTCCTGCTGTTCATCCGTCCAACAGGGAGTCCCGGGTGGTGGACAGGTTAGGGAAGCAATTTTTTGCTGCAGCGACCTTTGCCTTGCATTCGCTGAATTTCATGGCACACTTTACGAGACTCCAGAGAGACCTTATTTCCAAACTCTCTTGTAGCCTCATGGGTCAAATGTCAGATGGAGCACGTGACAAAGTGGCTTCCTGACTTGCTACCCTTGAAGTGATTTCTAATTCCTTCATGAGGTTGCTCTCTCACACAACTGAAGGAGCAGCTAGAGCAGCAGGTGCTGGCGTGGTTGTCCGACGTCATGCCTGGATGCGCATTTCTGACCTACCGGATTCCTTCAAGTCTTCCTTTTTGAATGCCCCTATTGAACCCACCATGCTCTTTGGTTCTAAGGTCAAGGATACTTTGGCCAGGTGCGAGCAGGATGGAAAGACCTTGTCTGCCATGGGCCTGCACTTCTCCAAACCTCAGCATTCCTTCTCCAGGAACCAGAGGAGTGGAAAGTTGTGGCAAGTCACAAGGTTTCTTTCATGACGCACGTGGTGAGGACTCCTCCAGCGGCAGAGGGGGATCTGATGGTGGAAGACACCCCCTTAGGGGCAGAGGGGGTTACCGGAATCAGGACTCCAGAGATTTTTTCTCCAGTAGACACTATCAGCGCTCCTGAAGAGTTGCCCAATTGCTTTCCTCTGGAAGCAGTCGGGGTGCATTTCTCTCTGCACCAAACAGCCTGGTCCTCCATTACCAACAATCTATGGGTGAAGAGAATAATCACCAGAGGCTATCACATTCCCCTCAAATCCTTTCCAAGACCTCAGTTCTCCCTTCTCGATGTACCACCCAGTCAAAGGGAGGAGGCAGCTTCCGAAATCAAGAAGCTTCTTCTACAGTGAGTCATCCAAAGGGTCCCCCCAGATCAATGCGGATTAGGGTTCTACTTCAGACTCTTTTTGGTGCCAAAAAAGACAGGGAACTGGAGGCCCATTCTGGATCTCAGTCGTTTGAATGAGTCAGTCATACAGACCAAGTTCTGCATGGTCACTATTCAACCCATCCTTCCACGCCTTCGGGAGGGTGTGTGGATGTGTGCTCTAGATCTTTGGGATGCGTATTATCACATCAAAATGGACAAATGCTCCAGGAGACTTTAGCACTTCCGGCTTGGAGCATACATTTTCAATTCAAAGCCCTGCCTTTCGGTCTCTTGACGGCCCCCAGAGTGTTCATGAAATATCTAGCAGTGGTGACAGCTCACTTGAGACTTCACGGATTCCAGGTGTTTCCTTATCTGGATGATTGACTCCTCTCCGCCCCCACTGAGCATCTACTGACCAGGGCCCTTCGCTACACTCAAATCAAACCTTCAGCCCTCACAACAATTCATAGGGACTATGTTCAACACTCAGCTCGGCCTAATATCTCTTCCTCATTATAGGCTCTTAAGACTGAGAACACAAGTGCAAGTGATACTCAACCGCAGGAAAGTGTCTGCAAGGGAAGTTCTGCAGGCTCTGGGTTCCATGGGGGCAGCCATTCCCATTGTTCCATTGGCCAGACTTCATGTGCCTGTTACAGCAGCTTCTTTAAACTCAATGGATACACAATCATCATCCCTTGAATGCACTAATCCTCATCACCGATCTCTGCAAACAGGATCTCCTCTGGTGGATGAGAATGGACGAAATTCTTTGGTGTCGCCCCTTTCAACCTCTTCAGCCCAATGCCACAGTGACTATGGACGCTTCCCTGATAGGGTGTGGGGGGGGGCACTTTCAGGGAAAATCTGTTCAAGGCACATGGTCTCCTTTAGAAGTCGACTTGCATATCAATGTTCTAGAGCGCACAGCTGCGTTACTGGTGTTACAAGCTCTCTATCCTCTTCTCCCTCTCAGACCGACTGCTATCCAGTCCGACAACGTCTGTGGGCTGGTACATCACCAAGCAGGGAGGGACCAGATCTTACCCCCTTTGCCGTGAAGATATGAGAATTTAGCAGTGGGCTATAGCTTCCAACCATTTCCTGATTGCTACACACATCCTGGGGAGTTCCAATGTGATTGTGGACAGGCTGAGCAGATGCATCCTGCTTCCTCACGAGTGGTCTCTCAACCCGAGAGTGACAGAGGAAATTTTCAGCCACTGGGGCTGGCCTTGCTGTGATCTGTTTGCCTCCCCCTCCGATACGAAGTGCAGCAGCTAATTTACCCTCTTTCATCCATAGGGGGAGTCTCTGAGAGATGCTCTGACTCACAATTGGTGCACAGGTCTCCTGTACACTTATCCTCCCATCCCCTTGATACCCTTGGTCTTAAAGAAAGTTACTCGGTTGAGAAGCAGAATGATTCTCATTGCTCCATTCTGGCCTCAACAGGTTTGGTTCCCCTTCCTTCAGCCACACCTGCTCTGACCTCCTTGGATCCTGGACTTCCATCAGGATCTCATTTCTCATCCCCAAGGGTTGTCTTCTGCAAATCTGACCATGGTCAAACTGACAGCTTGGTTGCTCCACTTCTGTTAGTAACCAGGCTTGAATCACTCTCTTCTCTGGTACGGAATATTATTTTGGCCTCCCATAAACCTTTTACCAGGAAACATTATAAAGACAAGTGGAAATGATTTTCCTTGTGGGCACAAGAGCTGTCTCTGGATCCTGTTTCTGTTCCAGTAGCTACGGTTCTTCAATACCTGACCAAGCTTTTCCTTAATGGGCCTTCTGCATCCACGATTCGGGTGCATCTAGCTGCCATCTCCAATTTCCATAATGGTTCAGATGGAATTCCTATTATATCTTTTCATCTGTGTAAGACCTTCTTGAAGGGGATATTTCATTCTAGACCTCCCATTAGGAAACCTGTGTTATCATGGACTCTGTCTAGGGTGCTTCAAACTTTGCCTGTACCTCCCTTAGAGCCAGCTGCAACCTGTGATGTGAAATTTCTGTCCTGGAAGACCTTGTTTCTGGTGGCAGTTACTTCAGCAGACATGTATCAGAGCTGCAAGCATTATGCATTAAGAGTCCTTATTTGATTTTCCATAAGGACAGAGTATCACTTCGCACCAATCCCACTTTCTTACCCAAGGTGGTTTTGGAATTCTCTATTAATCAGTCCATTGAGTTGCCCGTGTTTTTCCCTAATTATACCAACAAAGGGGAATACTGCCTCCATTCCTTGGATGTCCACAGACAGTTACATTTTTATTTGGACAGGGCAAAGTCATTTCATAAGTCAGATTAGCTTTTTGTTACCTTTGCAGGCTCTAGAATGGAATCAGCAGTGTCTAAGGTTACCTTGTCTAAATGGCTTAGGGATTGCATCTCCTTTGTTTATTTTCTGGAGGAGGAATCAGATCCTGGCCGCATTAAACCTCATTCCACTAGAGCTGTGGCCACTTATATCGCCTTTCATGCTAGAGCTTCCATGGATGATATTTGTGCAGCCGGCACTTGGGCTAAACCCCATACCTTTATCAAGCATTACAAATTGGATCTGATCTCCAGGGGAAGAGCTGACTTTGGCTCTACTGTTCTTCAGAATGTTCTTCCATGAGGGCCACCCAGATTCTGTAGTAGCTAGGCATGCGGTCCCATCAGTGAGGAATGGAAGAAGATTAACAACTTCAGATAAAGAAGTTATGTCTTACCATAACGTTCCATCTGAGTTGTTGATCTTCTTCCATTCACCACACCCTCCCACCTTCCCCCGCCAAAGGCTCCTGGTGGATCTTCGGGTCATTTCGGTGTGTTAGGGTGTTTGCGCAGAGATGGCCTCTGCCTTTATTTCTGTCTCTAATATATGTTTCTACTATATGTTCTGCAAACTCAATTGGAGGTATGGGATGAAGGGCATTGTGGGTAGTAGCATGGCTCGAGAGTTTGGTGTACGCTAGCTTGATATTTGGCCGACTCGGTTCCGAAGGTTCAGAACCGTACCCATCATTGATGAATGGAAGAAGATCAACAACTCAGATGGAACGTTATGGTAAGACATAACTTCTTTTTCATTTTTAATGTGTGGTTTAAGCCATGTTTCTCTGACGAAGATGATGTCAGGTAAGTATAATGCTATGGCTGCATGGAGCGCAGTGTTTTTTTAAGGATGCTTCTTATGTTATGATTTATTATTAGAATATCGGATGTTTCCTTATGTAGGCTAGTATTGGTTCTAGGCTAATTTTGGTGATTTGTTGGACTTGTTATTGGAACTGGGTTGGGGTTGATATCACCACTACATAGCAGGTGAGAAGCAATGTTTATTATGGTTTGTAGGTATTCAGAGAAGGCTAAGTCACATTGTTTGGATAAGCTAGATTTGCTTTGATAGTGGAGTAGGTCATAGCTGGTGTGGTTAAAGCATGAGGGTGAGATGAGTAAGGGGTAGTTAGTGAATGTTAGACGTGAGGTTGAGGTGGGGTGACATGTTGGGAACTGTAATGTTGTTGAAGTAGGGTTAGGTTAGATGGGCTGTGATGGTGAGTGCTAGTGAATTATTTGATGGGAGTACATGTTTGGTTTGTTAGAAGTAGTAGAGTGTATAGAGATAACCCTGTGGAATGTCTAGGGGTCCTGATAGTAAGTTGATAGGATGGACTGCAGCAACTTTGTGAGTGGGGAGGTACTATGTGTAGAGTGTGTGATACAAGAGCAAAGGAGAGGGAGATGGTGATGGTGGTTGTTAGCATGAATGACTGAGGGATAGGGGTTTGGTGTGGGAGTGGTAAGGCTAGGTATAAAGGAAATGGGTAATCAGAGGTAGGGTAGGGGAGCAAAACAAGCCCGAGCAAAACGAGGGGGAGTCAAGTGGGTAGAGCCCTACCTAGGAGGTAAGAGATGAAAAAAAATTTCAGGAGTCTGACTAAGTAATGAAGGAAAGCAGCATTGTACCTTAATCACAGGGATTATGCCAGTTATTGTGCTTCCACTATCTATTCACTATGAATAGGTTCATAGGTTCATAGGTTCATACTAGGCTATCTGCCCGAGGGCATTTACAAGCCTAGCCCAGTTTTTTGCTTTACCCACCCTTTAGTATGGGGGAACTAACCCATTATTTTTTGTTTTGCTGTTGAGCAGTGACACTGGGAGGTAGTCTGGGTATATATGCGATCTCCCATCCCCCATCCATCCATTGGTCAAGATTTCTCTTGAACAAGGCTGTGCCGAGCCTCTCTGCCTCCACATTATTCCACAGTTTTATTCCACAGCATAGGGAGTTCCAGCACGATGAATCCCTATTAATAGCCGTAATAAAGCTCCGCCTGTGCCCTTGTGGCTCTCTCTTGATTGTGGTTTTTAGGATCTTTTTTTTCATCAAATCACATGGCATGTCATGTGTTTGTATGGGGCCAAGGAGTTAGCTGAGAGCAGATGTGAGCAGCTGGAGTTCTTGGGAGTCGGAGCGGTGGAGTTCTTTACTGGAAAAATAACTGATGTGAAGGGACTTGAGTGACTTTACAGTAGAAAGAAATATTGGAGAATTTAAATAACTGTAGAGCACTGTCCTGTTTACAAGATGAGATGCTTATCTGGGCTAAGATTCAGTTGTTTGGTTGTGTTCTGCTGCCACCTAGTGTCAGTTAGTTGCAATGGCAGGGAATGGAAAAAGGGGAAAAAAAATTGCAAATCTGCAGACAATGCCAATATAATAAAATTAATTAAAAGCACTAACAACTAGATGCAATAATTAGTTAACAGGGAATACACCTACATAAGAAGATTTCAGAGAGTAAAAGCCCCAGTAGTGAGTCCTTTTGCCTTCAGTTGTTTGCAGAACAAGTTTCAGAAATGTTTCACTTGGGGGGGAGGGGCAGCCATGAGTGAAGCAGAGCTAGAGATAAGAAGATTTCAGAGAGTAAAAGTCCCAGTAGTGAGTCATTTTGCCTTCAGTTGCTTGCAGGGTAATTTTCAGAAATCCTTCACTGGGGGGGGGGCTGCCACAAGTAAAGTAGAGCTAGAGATAATTTCAGAGAGTAAAAGCTCCAGCAGTGAGTCCTTTTTCCTTCAGTTGTTTTCAGGATAATTTTCTGAAATCTTTCACTTGGGGTTGCAACCACTGTTTTTAAAGCTCATTTAAGCTTATTTAAGCTGAGCTAAGCGAAGCATGCCACTCTACGCAAACCAACGCAATCCTGTACTAAAAAAATATAAAGAAAAGAAAATGGGGTGATAGGAAAGTAGTGAAATAGGGGCAAGCAAGGGGAAAACAAATTGAAAGGCAGGTAGGGATGTGCAGGATGAGTGTAGGAAAAAAAATAGCTATCCATTTCTGATACAAAATAACAGCTGTACATTTTGACAGGTTTTGTAGATGAATTTGGACTCTCAAACCCCACATTTAGGGATGAGGACAACATAAATGTGCTGTCAAACCAATTGGACCAAATTAGTTGTGTGCAGTTTACATGTGTGTGAAATGGAGAGCTATGTACCTGGTGATATATATATATATTTTTGTGGGACAGGTGCTCATTTTTTTAAAGAGAGAGTGGAATGTTGGGGGAAGGAACATAGGTACATTTGGGGAGGTAAGTTGAGTAGGAGAGGATGCAATTGCAGATAGACAAGGTAGTAGACAGGGGCAGTGTGTGATGCATGAGGTGGGTAAACACCTTGCATGGGAAGGTTATTGTGGAAATGGAGTCACATGTGCCTCCAGATGGCAGCAGCATAACTGACATCCCCACCCATGGACAGTTGTCACTGCTTCTTCACTGCCCCAAAGGTGGCTGTGCTGGAGGATGGGCACCAAGGCTAGTCTGCCCCACCAGGTTGGTCAGTGTGTCCTCAGTCTGGCACAGGTGACATTTATAGGTCTGAAGAATGATCTTGCCACCATAGCTGGCAGTTACTGTTGGGTGACTGCAGCCCCTCTGCCACCACTGTCAGTGGGAGGCTGTCCCTGTCCCCTGAGGTGGTTCCACCCGATGCCACAGGTGATGAAGGGGCAGTGGAGGGGCCGCCACTGGCCTTGAGTCCCAGATGTGCTAGTACCTGTTGCCATGGCCAGTTGAGGTAAGGGAGGTGAATCACCAGGAACCGACCTACCCTGACATGCTGTGGTGATGGAGGTATAGCAATAAGTATAGGTTAGTTATGAACAAAGCATAATTAATAAAAACAGCATGCCAGAACAGTTGAAATAACCCAATTAAATATCAATGCATATTATGTGAAACACTACAATACATGACAAGAACAGTCAGTATGTTGGCAGTATGCTAATAAATGTTACAGTATAAGGCCAACAAAATAAGTAATTTAACAAGATATGTTCATATGCAACCATTATAATACATAACAATAATAATACACATGCCTCAAAATACAAGTAATTTAGCAACATATGTCAATAGTAAACCATAACCAATGGATAACAATAACAAATAAATGAAGATAAGGGGTGGAGAGGGTGAGGAAAAACAGTTCATTAATACCCTTATAGGCTATTTACTTGACAACAGCACTACTATCTACTCTATGGGTCTGTCCTTTCTTTATGTGTATAAATCCCATATAGCTGCTATAGCACATACATACCTTTCAAGCTATTTGCATAGGACAGCATGGGCCAAGCAGTAACAACTGCAGGTACACAACTACACAGAACACTGGCACATCAGGTGGACCTATATAACTACCAAGGTGTACTATGGGCTGATGTAGTTATACTTTGCAATTTAGGTAATCATTCCGATGGTAATGCTGTATCAGACAGATTGCGCACTACTAATTACATTATGTGACAGCATGAAACTTGAGAGATGTATGTGTACAGTACAGAAAATAAACAAATATCATGCCTTGCTTGGCAGGCATGGGGATAGCACCCAATAACAGTGACTGCAGAGGACATTTGCATGGAACGTATGAATTGGCTGCAGCAACTTTGAACAGGCACTCCAGGCATACAGTCATACCAAGATTACAGATGTTATTTATTTCATTTTATATTATTATTATTATTATTATTATTATTCCCTTTATGTTATGCTGTACTTTCACATTCTTGCTAATGATTTTAACAGTCTGTGACATTTAAACACACAATTATTTACTCATAATATTGGCTACCTCACCCATTTGCCTTTAGTTCTTGTGGAGAGAGAATCTGTAAACATTACATGACTGATACTGTAATATTTAGTGCTACATAGCACTGGATTCAAACCCTGGTTTGTGTGTGGCAAAATGTACTACAAACAGAGCATTTAAACTGAGCTACTGAGTCAGCGCTGACTTCTGTTTGACTGATATTTGCCTAGAGCTCAGCTCAACTGGAGCCAATATGTGACCTGGTAGTACTGCAGTTGTATACTAGACTACAGTGACAGTAGAACACACATGCATGAAATACAACCATGACAGCAATAGTAGGTAATCTATGCATTTAGTATATACAATATATTGTTACTGGTTTGAAACATCTGTGAACTCAACAAACAATATCAGGTCATGGAGTGGGCTATCTCACCCATATACCTTGCTTACCTGCTGTTTGCGGATTACAGAGCAATATGTGAACAATATTGGCATAGAAACAGCCTTGAACGGTACTGTATGTGTTAAATAACACTTTTGGCACCCATTATATTTGCATTCTGCAGCTATTATAGTGTTATGCTTGATTGCAGAACCTTACTTTACAGCCTGAATTCGTAGAGTTGTACTGAAGTGGTTAAATCAAGACAGTCCTGATGTACGCAATTTACCTTGTTGTTATTGGTATTGGTTCATGTGTTATTAAAGAACAGTTGGCATTATTAATTTCTTGACCAACACCTCTAGTTCCACAGTTACTTCACTACAGACTTTATTGTATATACTTTAATGCAGGTAATGGTATTATTTCATGTTTTTATTGCCCTATAGTTGGCATTATTCATTTATTGCACTACAACTTTAAGTCCACACTTATTGCAAAGCAAACTTTACTGTACATACTTTATTGTAGTTAATGCTTTACTCTTTCTTGCTTATTTCATGACAGCATAATGCAGCCATACTCACCACACACACGGTGCAACCTGGCCAAGCGCCCAGCATGCGCCTCAAAGTTGTGAGCCCTCTCCTTTGCAGTTGTTGGGAGAGAAACACACCATTGTGCATACCAGTTTAGCAAACATTCACATTAGATATTGGTGAAGCAGAGGTAAAAGTACTTACATACATGTGTGACATTCACTGCATGAAATTCTTGGACCCAGGTGTCCAAGAGATCCCCCTTTTGTCTTTTCAGGTCCTCATGGTGTTGACGACACTGCTCACCTGTGCGCGGGATACCAGTTGCACTGATGAGTTCTCTTGCCAGCCAGTCCCAGGCCGCTGTCTTGCACTCTGAACCTTGGTAACCCCCCAGTCAAAGCCAGTCTTCATGTTTTTTTACTAGCAGTCTAACCATGACCCAGGACTTCAGAATGCCCAAATGCTGCACCCAAAAACGCGAACCCTCACCAATGCCTGACATAGTATCCTTCAGAGAAAGTACTTCAATGGATTATGCTGTATGCCTGCCTATTGGGCTTAATATAGGCTGTTTTCCTGCCCTTACGCACCACTGGGCAACATTTAAAAATGTGGCATGTTGCTTAACAGTGCACAAACCAGAGCAGCTAATATGAGCAGTGGGAAAACTCGAGGAGCTATATGCTTAGCAATACTTAGCAGTGCTCAAACCAACCAAGCAGAGCTGAGCAATGCATACATATTTTCAGTGCTTATGCAGTACTTGACAGGTCTTAGCAGAGTGCAGCGGGCCAGAATTTAAAAATAACTGGTATAATTTGTGCTTATTTTCCCTTACATGTATTCAACCTCTGCACCTACTGCTCATGAAACCATATCTCTACCTATTTAGCTAGGAGGATGTGTGGAATTCTGCTATACCTTTACATATATCTCTAAGCTACCTATAAGCACCACTGAGCACCATGCTCTGCAAACCCACTCAGCTATGCTTAAACATGACCTTTAAATAAATAATTAATTGCATCTGGTTTCTAGTTTTAGATGTCTGCCTGATGTCTTGGCACTGCTTAGCACTGCTACACTCTGTGCTGTACCATGCACACATACTTAAAAAAAAAAAAAAAAAAAAAACACAACAATGACATAAACATTGACATAATGCGATTGGACAGTGTAGGGAGTGTCTTACTCATCTGCAGACATAGTTGTCACTACACTCCCTACACTGATTCAATAACCATGTTCCATGGGTCTCCCTCGGTAATGTGCCATGATTAATATGCATGGCATGCTGCTGAGGAGGAACCATGTACATGGACACAGTAATATTCCATGTAGACTCTACACTGTGCCTACAGGGATTTTATTAAATCCTGGGGGTAGTGTACTAGATTTAAGGGAGGATGCATGTAGGTTTTGTAGTCACTTTTTGGTTTCACTGATAGAAATTTCTATAAAAAAGAAGGTTGTAACATATTCTACTACTGTATATAGCTGGGGGAGTAAACATTTACTGGCTGTTTGCAGTACAGAATGAAATTGTGAGCTTATGGTTTGCTTGGAGGAAATTAAGAAAAAAATGTAAACTTCTGCAAAGTTAGTACTGCTTTTGTTTATTTCAGTTTTTGAGGGTATGGGGAGAATTAATTGATTAATTGGCCTTTTTATTTTTTTGCAGAACATTTTGAGTTTACTGGTTGCATTGATTTGTTTTCCCCCTCAGAATGTGAGCTTTTGCAAAATATGTAGATATTCTTGTTGGTTTTCTATAGGTAAAGGTTTGATGGAGTTCATTCTTGGAAGTAATTTTTTTCCAATTTCTCCAGTCAATATCTCTTTGTTTCATTATTTTCTTTATATCTTTTCTTAGCCTGAGGCATAATTACCCTCTTAGTCTGAAAATATTACAAAATATATTTTCTAAAAATTCTAAAGCTTTACTGGGATGTGAAATATCATATAATGGTCCCCAGTCTATCATATCCAATGCATTATTAATACAGATTAGGTTTTTCTTTTGGAAAAGGTCTCTTAGTTATTAATTGTAGTGGAAGTTTTAATGTTTCAGACGACCATATGGAGATAGGGCAGTGGTAATTTAGATACCGAGTTCTGTGATCCATGATTGAGCTTAGTTATTATTAAGTCTAGTATGGCATAATTCTTTGCTTGTATGTTTCCTCTAGTTTGCATGTTTACCAGTTGTTCCATGTGATTTTATATTTCAGCATGCTTACATTTTAAGAATGTACAAAAAATGAATTGCTTGAGATTTTGGAATTTTGAGAAAGGTAGAAAAATATGTTTAACTTGGACAACAGCTCACAATGTTTACTTTCCAGAAGCACATGTATCTTTATATTTCACTGCCATATGCAGTTCAAGAAACATTTTCACCTCTTAAATATCCTTTAAATGCGAGTCACTAATTTGTGTCACTCTGTATTACACAATGTCAATTTTATATTTGCATAAATAATGAATTTTGCATATAGACTTTTTATTATGGTTTCCATCTAGCTATAGTCACCATTTTTGTACTCTTACAGTATACTATATATTTTAAGCAGTTTATAATTTCATTTCCCACCTTGTTATATCCTTACACTACTTGTCAAGTTCTCTACTTTTCACTTTTCATTCTGGCAGATATGAATCTCTGGTAATAACATTGTTCAAAGACAGTGTCACATGTTAATCTGGCCCATAGTGTGGTTATGCAACATTTTTTTGTAATATTTTCAGTATCACATATTCTGAATCTCAGACACCAGCTTCATTCACACACGTCACATTTTAATCTGCTTCATAGCACACAGAGGTCATCTAACACATTTTATAATGTTTTCATTATCACATGTTATGAATCTCGGCACCTTTATTCACAGACAATGTCACATTTTAACCACTTGCACAGTACACATAGGTTAAATAATATATTTTGTAATATTTTCATTATCATATATTATGAATTTCAGACATTAACTTTATTCATAGACAATCTGATTCATACTACACAGAAGTTATGTGTCATATTTTGTAATATTTTCATTATCATATACTCCTCTGAGCTCCTACCATTTCACTATCTCGTAACTGTCATTCACTTCTCGTTCTTTGCCTAGAGCTGTTTGTTACCATTTAGTTTGCCCACATGAGCTCATTTTGTTTAAAGTAGTGCTGAGAGATGTTTTCTTATTAAATTATAATAATAATGAAATGTTTTTTTTAGATGTTGACGAGTGTTTGGCTCCGTGTGATCTGTTACTTGTCATACTGATGTACTCTGCTCATTAAAAATATGGTGTCACGTTCCTTGCTCATACAATGTCACTAGTTTACAAATGTAGTCTACACTTGTTAACATCCCAGAAATACTCTGAGACAGCTATGTGTCTGTTATGAAAAGTGAGAAACCAAAAGCTTTGCATGCTGCTTTTTTTTCTTAAGACAAAAATATCACCAAAGGCTAGCTTAATGCTATTGCAGACTCATGTGATGCTGATGCCAACATTATTTTTAATTGACATCGAGTACAAGCAGAATGCTGCTGCACAGTCATTAAAGCTCAGTAATGCAGTATGAATATATTTTTGTTTCTTTCTTAGAAATTCCCTGCAGCTGAATAGCTATCTGGATAGCACTGCTCTAAGTGTGGGAGTACTTCTGAAGTCTTCTAATTTAGAAAATAATGTACTCAGTACATTTTCAGGATATTTTCTAAATGAAGTAATGTTATTTAATATACAAGTAAAATGTTGTACATGACCCAGCTCTGTAGAAATACATATCCGGAAGAAAGATGAGAAATGTGCTTTTTAATCATCGGTTTCCTTCTGGGGTACTTGTCACTTCCTCGTTGATTACCTTTGTTTTCATACTTATTATCGACTCTCATTTTTAAGTTTGCAACATGCACATACCCCTCAAACTCTTAAAGCAAGTACTCTGGACAAAGCCATATATGGGGGGGGGGGGGCAAAAATAGGGACACTTTTAAATATTTCTCTTACAAACTTGAAAAGTTGATATAATAGTTTTGTATCAACAAGTATTTTCTGAAGAGTATGAACTCTATAGCTCAAATATTTTCTGATTTCAATCCTCAATGATTTATCAATAATTTGCCAGAAAACCACAACTTTATGAGAAACATACCAAAAATTTGAGACAAAATTCTGAATATTCTGCAAAAATATGAACAGGTGAGAGGTATGCACATGCATTATACAGTACTGAACAGTCTTGCTTACACTATCAATTTGAAGAAGCCTTTTTGCCTTGAAAAGTATTCATAGGATCATAGGAGGTTACTAGGCTAATTGCCCTGGGGCCCTTACAATCCTAGAAAAGAGTTTATCCCTAAAAAAGAAACCTCAGTCAGCACCTGTTACCGCTGTTAATGTGGGACACAGGTCGAACCCCTAAGACAAATTTGTGATTTCCTATCCACTTATTAAGGTTGTACCAGATGCGCAAATCTCAGTAACTGCTTTTTGCATATTTTCTTGTGCTGTATTTCTTCAGTATTTTAAATTATTTCTCATGTTATATTTCTTCAGTATTTTGCTGCCTGACTCACTGGTAGTCACTTCAGCTATAGCTTCAGGTCAATTGATTATAGGTTCATAGGTAGATATAAGGCTAACGACCACTAGTACCTTTATAGACCAAGCCATGCAACCTAAATGTATCCCATGATTCATTGTACCTTAGATGTTATTTTGGATTCACTTCAAAATCTCGAAATACTGAAATGTTGAAATTCAGTAAATCGAGACCATGAAATCGA
Source organism: Protopterus annectens (assembly GCF_019279795.1). Classification (NCBI taxonomy): domain Eukaryota; kingdom Metazoa; phylum Chordata; order Ceratodontiformes; family Protopteridae; genus Protopterus; species Protopterus annectens. The sequence goes on along the minus strand of NC_056731.1, from coordinate 1,455,808,571 downwards.
ATCCGCGAAACATCACAACACCGAGCCCAAAACTGCGAACCACAAAACACAGAAAAAACAGCATACACCAAACCACACACACACCACAACACCCACATAACAACAAAAACAAACAAAACCACACACATACACAACTACACTGTGCCCCCACACCTCCCTACTTATATGTACTTACTCCAAGATCGCACAAACAGTAAACAAAAGCAAATTCACACATACACATTCTCCAGTCCCTCACACACACATAAAACACATTAGCACACTCACACACACTCTACCTACCACCCAATACCCTTACAAAACACTCACTTACCTGACATAACTGCTAAATCCACAAACGGCAACCCGCACCATTATAATACACTCCCAGACACTACGTAGCGTAAAGCCATAACCGCAAATTCGAGATATTCGAATTCGCGATTATGCACTTTTGCTATTTGAAATGTTTGACTTTATAGTCTTGAAATACTGAAATTTGACATTTCAGTACTTCAAGATTATAAAGTGTTTCCGTTATTTTATGGGTGTATATGCCAGTTAGGGCATGATTTAACAGCTGCCTCTGTACATCAGGGACAAGGATGGCTGGCCAATGGTTCCGTTTGCACTTGACTAGGGCTAAGGAAGGGCTCTGCTTCACATGGATGGGAAGTCTATTCCAGAGAACGGGAATTCTGTGAGACACATTCCTGTCTACTCAACATATCTAGTTATGTCACAAGCAAAGTTTACATCCTTAGATGTGATAATTCTGATGCTATTCATTTTGCAGATATGCAAAAGGTCCATCAGAGTGGGAACCAAGGATGCCTAGTATGCTAAGCACAGATTGTCTGTCACCTGTCTGTAGGAAACAGAGTATAAAGATTGAACTTTGAGGCAATCTGCATAGGACATTGTGTTTGCTCCCTGTGCTCTTTTGTGAGGAACCTGTGTGAATGTTCCAGTTCTTGCATGTGCCTGTTCAGGTACAAACCAAAAGGGGTGTTATACTCAGTGATTGGTCTGATGAGGGCCAAATACAGTGGCATGATGACTTTTCTGGACCTAGATGCTACCCCTTTACTTATAAGTTGAGTGACATGGAATGACTTTCTTACTACCTTAGATACATGTTGGTCGACAGATTACTGTCTACATGAGTCCCCACATCCCTGATTACTGAGTCTGTTCTTTGGGGTGTTTTATCAATGAGGTCAAGTCCCATGGTGTTTGACTTCCCAATGGGTAATGTTATGCAAGTCTTGGCAATGAGGTTTTAAGCTGTGACTCTGGTAACAGTCATTTCTCTGTGTTAGACTTTCCTGTAAGATGTTAGTATGTTGACTAGTTTCTATGATTGTTCCCAGCTTGCAGTCATCTACAAACTTGGTCAGCCAGTGACCCTTGAGTCTGCTTTAGTCCCCCCTAGAAGTAGGTGTCAATGAGGAGTGGAGCCAGCACAGAACCCTAAGGGACTCCGCTGGTGACCAACCTCTCTGTGGAGGTAGTTTCTCCAATTCTACCTTCTTGGATCCCATTTTTGAGCCAGCTAGCTATCCAGCATGTTACATAGGCATTTATGCCTAATTATGTGACTTTGGTCATGATGTCTGAGCAGGTTATTGTATCAAATACCTTGGCTAGGTGAATGTAGACAGTACGCACTCTTGGTGCTAGCGACTGAAGGTTTCCTATGTCATTTATTTATCATTTCCATGACAATTCTTTAAATGGCTTTGCGTATGAGACTAGTCAAACTAATGGGCCTGTAGTTCCTGAGATCCATTGATGATCCACTTTTGTGAAGAGATATGACTGCTAAAGTCCTTCATTCTCATGGCACTAAACCTGTTTGTAGGATAATGTTGAATAGGGACTCCATTGGCATTGATAGGTCATTTTTCAATCTATTAAAGAGGCTTCCTTGGCTATTATTAGGGCCCACTGAAGCTGTAATCATGGCCTTGGAGAGTGCATCTAGGACTTGCTCCCGATTGGTAGTTGGAGGTGTTATGCTTGATGGTATTTCCTGGGGGTAGCTTGGTAGGGAGTGAAACTGGAGATGAAGTTGGCAGACAGTAGCTTTATTATGTCTCCTGGTTCAGTGAACGTTCTTTCATTTAAAACCAGTTCAGCACAAAGTCATATGCTGTCTTTGAGGTTTCAGACATAGCTAAAGAAGGACTTATGGCTATCCTTGGACTGGGATGCTATCTTCATCTCATAAGCATATTTTTGGACTTTGTTGGACTTAATTAGCCCTCTTAATTGTCTGTTTAGTCAACGAGAGAGTTTTTATCTTTTTTTGGGTGTTGCACTTCTGGCGACTATTTTTTCTTTTGTTGTACAACCTGTTTCATTTTAGGTTCCATTATGCTGTTTTTGTTTTCTGTGTTTGACTTGGGCTTGCTACTGGTAGACACAGCACCCTCTGTGCAACAATTGGCATAATTGTGCAGAGTTTCTCGGAACAGTTCCACAAAGGCCTCTGTGTTATCTGGGTTTGGAGGGTTTTGAAATTTTCAGAAGTTATTGCTTACTAAACAGTCGTTTGCTTTGGATTAGTTCCTTATTGTTACAGGTTGACTTGGGTTACAGAATTGTTTTTTTTTTTTTTTATTTTCAATGAGACAGTTTAGTGGTCTGACCTTAGCAGGAGGATATGGCATTGGGGTGGGGTGAGGGTTCAGCAATGTTCTCCTTTATTTGTGAGTACTGGGTCCAATATATCTGTATGCCTAGTGGGTGAATGCACTATCTGTTCTAGGCTATTTGTGTCTGGCAATTCCAGGAATCCCTGTGCCATTAAATTCTGGCTGCAGTATTCATAGTCTATAGAGGGGTATTTAAAGTACCCCATGAGTATGATATTTGATTGTATGGTGACAGTCTGCAGCAGGTCTAAATATGAACAATGACAAATGAGTTTCAGGTGATACAGAGGGTGACCTATATCTTACTAGAATATAGTACAGGATTTTGTCTACGGTAATCTTGACATGGAGAAACTCTAGCACATCATCCTGTATAAATAACTTAGTGCTATGCTTGTTACTGATGCTGATCAAGACACCTCCACTTTTACTCTCTGCCTGTTCATTTGCTGGTCTGAATATGTGATAGGCCCTGAAGCCTTGAACTGGCAGGGAAACTGCTGTGGCTTTAAATCATGTCTCAGTAACTGCACAAATGTCTGCATTCTCCAGGGTGAGGAGAGTTTAAAGGGAGAGAAACTTCTTGTTTTGACTCTTGTCATCAAGCAGTAATACCTTTAGATTCCTGTGGGTTGATTTTGCTATGTTGGTAGGGTTTTCAATTTGGTATTACCCAAAAAAGACTTTATGGGAGAGAACAATGTTTTAGCCAGTATTAGAGAAGGGGTAAACTGCACAGCAGAACCCTGATTGGAGAATGAACGTTGTCCAGCAGGGTATTAATGTACAAGTAATACACATTGATAAACAAGTCCACCACTTCACAGCAACACATCAATCTGGTGTGGAGCTTGGACTGTAAAAAAACTAATGGCCACCATTACTTTTCACTCGCTAAGCAACGCTTTTGCTGTTTAGTGAGTGTAAAAAAATAAACAGAAGAAAGTGCATCTGTGTGTTTATGTTTCTGTCTGTGTGTGTGAGTGAATGCATGTATGAAAGCAGAGAAAACTATGTGTGTGAGAGAGATCGAGAGAGTGAGAGCAATCTTGTGTGAGTCAATGCATTTACAAAAGTAGAGGAGACTATGTGTCTGAGAGATCGAGAGAGAGTGGTCTTTTGTAAGTGAATGTATGAAAGCAGAGGAGACTGTGTGTGTGTGTGTGTGTGTGTGTGTGTGTGTGTGTGTGTGTGTGTGTGTGTGTGTGTGTGTGTGTGTGTGTGTGTGTGTGTGTGTGTGTGTGTGTGTGTGTGTGTGTGTGTGTATCAAGAGCAATAGCACAAAATCCTGGAAAGAGGAGTCATGTGATCCTAGTTGGCAAGGCTGAATTCCAAGTTCAGAAATTCAAACACAAGATTAGAATAAAAAGCTAAATTAGAGTGACTTAGTCTTGTATATTTGGTCTAATGAAAAAATTACTGCAAGTAAATAATTTCTGAAAAAAGCTTTATTCATTAGCTTCTTGGTGTAGACAGATGAGCGCTGTATGTGTTATAATTCTATAACAGTAATTTTCTATGTTTAAATACAACACATTGGTATTTACTTAACGTACCATTAAACAGTAATAAATATTTCTTTTTCAGTGTTCACAACAGTTTTTTCATCCATGCTTTGCCATCCAGTTTAGACTATTGGTCAACAAAGCAAATTAGAGCTGTTGATTGGCTAGTCCTTTTATTGGGTTAAATAAGAAGAGTGGCTGTCTGTGATCGGAGCTACTAGTGTGATAGGAGTGCTTCGTGTTTCATATTAGCCTTGAGTTTTAAAACAATTTTGCCATCTATGCTATGCCATCAAATTTTACTAATTGGATGGAAACACAAAATGGAGATCTTTATTGGTAGATGGTTTTAGTTGGACTGAGTAGCCCTTGTGGTTGTGTGTGATTGGTGTAACTTGTGTGGTTAAGTCTCATAGAATAGAGTCACTGAGTTTATTCCAGGAAAACAATGTATACCGAAGTTGGAATCAGACATTGCTGTATGTCCAATGATGGATGTTATTTTTCCTGAGTTCTTTTGAGTTTGCTGAGGATAATATTTGTGAGAGGAATGTCTGGGACATCTATCTTCTTCAATTTTTTGCTATTGTTGCTTGCTGAATTACTAAGTGCTAAAGTAGGTATAGTCTCAATGTTGTTGACTACCTACTTGAAGCCCCAACAGTGTTTGTGAGTCATTATTAGCTGATCTTTTGTATTATTGTTGACAGCCATGTTGTTCTGCTTGTTTAACAAGCTGTAGCTCCAGACAGCCAGGTATAGTTTAATTGGCCCACAAGATATTGTAACAACTGTACCTATCTAGTTGTTGTTGTGGAGTCTTTCAACTGGCTCTGCTCCATGGATTCTCAGTCTGCTTTAGTTTCCTCTGTGGCCATCCAGCTTGCACTTAGCGCAGTGAGGTCATGTAGCAACTGCCACATGCTTACCAGTAACCCTTTACTACTAGCACACAGTCACACCATTTGTGAGAAGTATAAATATTTACTCATAATGGAGGCTAACCTCAATTTCTACCAATATTGATAAGCATCCTATCTGCATTACACAGTGTTGCAGCAGTAAACTCTCATCTGCTGAGGTTGTGAAGAAATCTCTACCTATGCCTTCTTCACACATCACAAACATACCTCAGCCATCTAGAAAGACTACAACTACACTTGAACATCCATCCTTACCCACTTCTGCAAAGGGCCATCACTGTAGCAAGCCTACAGTCATAAGGTCCTTAAAACCTGTAGGTACCCAAAGGTGAAGTAATAGTCATCAGTGACTCTGTAGTTGGACATACATACTCTTTGCTCATTGGGCTGTACAAGAGGTGGTTGACAGTAAGTTGCCTCAAGTGTCAGAATTCACAATATTACTACAGTCCTTATAACTCTACATTTTATGTTTGGCCACAACTTTATGATTGCCCATGGTGTTGTAAATACTCTTGACTGGTCTTCCTTGGAGGAGATGCAGAGAGAAAAATAGTGAATCACACTATACAGCAGCTAGGGATGTCTAGCACAGGAAAATCTCTCAAAAACTTAAAAGTTGTTCTGTTATAACCCAGGATAATAATACAGTACAAAGAAAAAAACTGCATTAATGACTGGTTGTATAACTGGTGCCAGTCTAGGGGCATCAAGTATGTGTTGGCATAAATAGAGATGGACTGCACTCCTCCCCCTCATGGTTTCTGCATTCTGGCATTTTTAGTCACTATAATCCTCAGACTTTGTAAACAAATTCCATCTTTTGAATACACCAATTTAGCTAATTCCAGTTCATCTTACATCTAGGTGGCACTGTTTTATGCTAGGAGTTTAAATAAGAAAATATCCAATGTTGATTTTGTTGATTTTTTTATGTCACTTGAAGACATCTGGATATATATTGTTAATGAAACTTGGTTCCAGTGTATTGTTAACACTGCCTGTATTCTTCAGTATTGCACTTAATCCTTCATTCATTCAGGCACACTGGGAACTGCAAGCAAATCTCCATATTTATCCATGACATCTTTGTCTCACAACAAATTCCATATGAAACCAACCTGAAGATTCTTGGATTTATGATTAACCTCCTAAACAAAACGAACTACTACATCCTTTTGAATTATATGTCCCTTTCAATATAATTTACAAATCGTGATTTATACATAAATTACTTGAAAAAAATATCTGTCAATCTCAGTGGACTGCTTCTAGGAATTTCAGCTATCCTAATGTCTAATGAGAGACACATCCAACCAATAATAAATAGGCACACTGGTTTCTAGATTTTCTAAGTGCCAACTCTTGAGATCAGATCACACACCTTGCCACTTAGTGTGCAAACCTTTTTGACTTTGTTCTTACTAATATTACTTATATCTTAATGTCACTATGTGTCAATTCCTAAATCCTACCATTGGATTACCATCACCTTCCTCAGTACCAATGCCAGTCCTACACTGATCCCTGTAATATTTTGGGACGACACCAAAGCCATCTCATTATTTATTTATGTATTTACTTATTTTTGATAACCAAAATAAATGTTATTGTGACCTAATGCTAAACCTCTTTACATAGCTGCTTTATTCGACTCTAAATCCCACTTCCATCTCAATAGTTGCATTGAGATATCTATTTCGGTATGCAACAAATGCAATGGAAATTTCAGAATAAATCATGGTGGAATTACCACATTAATAATTGTACGATAAAAAGAAAAACTACTGGTCTTATGTTAAGTAATCACCCTCCCCTCACCATAAAGGGGATTTAAAACTGGTTAACAAAAAAGGTCAGAATTAAAAATTACAACTCCCGTAAATGATAATAAAACAGGTCTCTTCGGCTACATCAGGAATCTAAGAAATATCTCTTAGTTCATCTCTGAATTAATATCCAGCACCTCCACTTAATCTGAATCTAGGGCATTTGCAAACATCCTTACTTATAAATCCAGGTCAGTATTCACTACCAGTCCAATGTTCAGTCCTTCCATTATTCTTTTAGCTCCCAGTCTGTATACTATTTCTTTTTTTCAAGTCCTAGGACTTCTTTTAAAGAATAAGTACTAATTTCCATGGACTATACAAGTTTCCTGTCTGTCTCATAGTAACCATAAAATATAGCTTTGCTCATCCCCCCTTTAACCAATTTAATCTCAGTTATTTCTTCAGTTACATAACCAGTGCTTTGCAAATTGCCTAAAATGTTCCATTAGACAAAGGTGACATCATCATGCATCTAAGTTTGATAATCATGATCTTGTGTGTTCTCAAAACCATATTTGTTATGCCCTAGGTCTAGGACCTGTACATTTCCTGTGTCTATGTCATGAGATCCATACTGCTGCATACCATCATTTTGCAAATGATGCTAATGAGACTGGCAGGTTTACAGTTTCCAGGATCGGTGCTGGGTCCTGCACAATTAGCCTCCTTTGCAGTGGGGAATTACAACAGCTATTCTGCAGGTTTCTGTTTTTTATGCAATAGAGAGGATGTGGTTAAAAAGCTTAGGTAGAAGGTCTGATAGAGAATGTTTCATATTGACTAGGAAACAGCCTACACAGATTTTTTTTTTTGTCCTGGGGAACACTTTTGACATCTTTTCAGAAGTAATTGAAGTATTGAAGTGGAAGTCTGCACGTGGCAGAGGGAAGACATTAGAGTTGAATTTATATACAAGGAAGTTAGCTATAGTCTCATGTTTGAGTTGGCGTAGTCATTAAATATAGGGTTGGTTAGTAAAATTATTAGCTCTCTGTTTATTTACATAATTGAAAATTGTCTTTTGGTTGTTTTTTGCTGGCAGCAGTTTGCAATAATTTCTGAATGATTCCATCTTGCTCCTGAGATATTTTTAACCCTTTTGTGGTTAACTATAGCACATCAAATTTTTGTTCTGGTCATTATTGCTATGAATGTTTTCCTTTTATTGTAGAAATTGTTAATAGTTGAGTTCCACCAGAGAGGTTTGCTTCTAAACTTTGCACTGTATATGAGGCAAATAAGAAAACAAGTCCCTGTTTAAGAGTTGTGAAGAGAGTATTACATTTAGGTGTATGTGGCAATATTTACTTTAGGGACATTAAGTGGTGGGGCAATTAAAATATCTCAAGTCATCATCAAGTACAGGGAAATTGTCTTAAAAAAACTCTCAAATAATGCTGGATTAGTCATTGAACTATAATGGGACCATATATGGTGAATAAATCCATGTAAAGATCTGATTTGACCAGAGCGATTATGACAGTGGGAAAGGATTGCATAGGAGCAGTGTTTTTGAGAACAAGGCTGAGTATATTGGTGCCTCTAATGGAGGCTGGTGCTATTTGAATGCAAGTGTTTATAATCATAAAGCCAAGGCAGTACTGAACATATTAATTTGTAAAGGTGTAGGTGTGCTAGTTTATGGAGGGATAGTTAAACTCCCCCTAGAAAGAAGGTGTTTGGTTTAATGGAGTGTTAGTCTAGTTTATTAAAACAGTTTCCTTATTTGCAGGTGTCATGAAAGGCTTTTTGCAGTTAATCAGAGTGTGTTTTGTGTTATGTTTACTGATCCTAGACAGATAATGCAGACATGCTGTCACTGTTCTGGATCCAGCTTTCAGTGTCATCACAACTGTCCATATTTTCCATAGTTAGGAAGGCCTCAAGGGAGGGAATTTTATTCTTACAACACTACAATGATAATTGCCAAATTTGAAATTTATATTTACAAGACTGGTAGCCTGAGTAAACTGACATTGCCTAAAAAGGCATTTTGGGTATAGAAGAAGGGCTGGATTCATTAAACCCTACAGAGCTCGCTAAAACCATATGTGCATTGTGCCATGATGTGCACATGATTGCAAGCTGATTTTTATTCAGTAAGTGGTTGTACATGGTGAGTAGAGCCATGCAAACATAGCCTGCTAATTACAGCATAAGCAGCTAAATTGTATGCAAATCAACCATTCCAAAATGTTGGAGCTATTCAACAAGCAATAAAGCAATCGTGTACGCTTAGTGTAGGTTTTTACCTATTGGAATACACACATGGAATGGCATTACAGGGAAAGGATGTTAGGGGCTGCTGCTGCTCTTCTGCATGTGTATCTGTAACAGAGTCAAGTCTATGCTGCTGCTGCTGCTCATTGACCTTGGGCAAGAAGGAGAAGGGGGTTTAGACCCTGTTTAACTTTTTATGGTCTGCATGAGGTGGAAATAGTAGAGCCCTACAGGGTGGATAGAGACCCACTCCAGAAACTCTGCAAACTCTGCCTACCTCAACTGAGAACAAGGGCAAACTAAGAAGAACTAATACCCGTGGTGATCAAGGTATGTGTAGCACTCAGAATTTTAGCTACAGAAACTTTCTAGGGACCAAGAGAGACATGTCGGGGGTGTCACAGGTATCATCATCCAGGATGCTACATAAGTTCCTGACTGCTATGCTACAGCATGCCAATGACTATATGTATTTTTCCTGTAACCCCTGAGCACAGAGCTACAATACAACTATGCAGGATTTCTACCCCATAGCAAACTACCCTGAAGTACTGGGTGCCATAGACAACAAACACATTAAAATCAAAACATCAGCCAGGGAACAGGGAAGGGTGTACGTAAACAGAACGGCCTTCCACTCCATTAACTTTCAGGGCATATGTAATGCTAAAGGAATCATCCTAAATGTGTGTGCTGGCAATCCCACTGGTTACCACGACTCCCATATCTAGCACAACTCTACTAGAGGTTTTCTATCCCACAAGGCCATTTATAGGGGGATGCAGGAGACGCATTTGAGGCATGGCTATTCACACCCATCAGAAATGTGTGCACACCCACAGAGGAATGACATAATGAGCCACATACTTAAACAAGAAATATCATAGAGCATGTGTTTGGGCTGCTGAATTCAAGGTTTTGGCACCTAGATACATCAGGGGGTGCCCTGCAGTATAATCCCAGTTCATGTGCCAAAATTATCACTGTCTGTGATATCCTACACAATATTATCCTGAGAAAACAGCTGCAATAGGAACACCAAGGGGAAGGAACACAATTTCCACCACCACTGGCAAGGTCCACATGCGGGTGAGGACTCAGAGGAGGAACCATCAGCTGCTGTGAGCCTAGGTAGACATAGGTGTCCACAATATGCCTTCACCCTGGCCAGGAGGCAACAGATAGCACACATGCTGACCAGCTAAAGGGTACAACTTTCATTCTTAGCACATACATACAGTAAAGTTGATGAAAGGCAAAGCTCACAACCTTTACTTACTCATGTAGTGGTTGTGTACTACTAGCATCAGACAGAACCAGCCCTGAATTACAACAGTTGTAACTGCAGGACTATCAAGGTAAGTGTTGAACCTGGAACAGGAAAATAAATAGGTAAGAATACAAATGAATGGCAGATACTTGCATACTGTTAATTGCTAATGTACCTAAGTAGAATGTGTGTGAGTTGTCCAGCAATGACATCACCACATGACAGGACTGACTTATGTTGATAGATTTCTGCCATTTATCAGCTAACATGCCTCATGCATCAAAAATACCAAGAATAGAAAAATCATTCCAAAGTCTAATAAGCCTCACTGATGCATCAACAATTCCAAGCTAACCACTCAATTAACTATGCAGCCTGCACATCAGGAAAAAAAATAGTTGTATCTCTGATTCCAAAATGTAGAAACCAGGTGATGGCACAGTTATAATCATTTGTACAGAGTGGGGTTGGGGAGGCAGGAGGCCAAGGCTGACACAAAAGGTAGTGAATGCATGTGAGTAAGAAAGACAGACAGGCAGAAATGTAGCTAATTATCAAATGGCCACTGAGACAGAATGACCTGCAAGCCTCATAAATGCCTCATGGACCTCTTATTTGTATGTGCGTCTCTATGAACACTCAATGTGAAATATGTGTGTGTGAGTGTCTGCATGAACATATATATCCAAGCTCTGTGCTAGCTCTACATCCTGACATGTTGGACAGGTGTAAGTTGTGCATGGTAGAGGCATCAGTTCATTGTCATTGCCCCCAACCATGAGAACCGCCTCTGCCAGGTGTTGCAGTGGCATGTCCATGACCATGGTCAAGTAAGCTGGTGCCAACCAAACATGACTGATGTCGGCTGGATGAGATCTCCTCATGATTATGCTCATGTTTATGACTCCATGGCCTACCATGTCTGTGTGTGGACACATCAACCAATTGTTATAAAATACAAATTTTCTTACCATGTGTGCCACTATGGGAATGGGATTGGTCACAGCCACATTGGCTAAAAGCAGATGATATTGTGGACTTACGGCCACGTTGATGCTGTCTTCCTCCCAGCAGGCATTCCATCACAGGCACTGCTCTTTCTGTCTTGTCATTCATATAATCCATTGACTCAGCCATATGGCAGTGGCAGTCAGGCATGTCAGCCTATGCCACATATCGAATCTTAAACATGTCCTTGGAGGCCCTATTGGAAGATGCTTGTGTCTCTGTGATGCCCCTAGACATACATCAAGTGGCATGTAATGACACATTAAGATCAGGTGGAACATAGACAACAGTCCCCCTCCGAGCACCCTTGCCAACCCTCCCATATGGCCCCTCTTCCAAATTTTTGCTATAGCAAGAGTCAATTGGTACTGAATCCACAGTAACTACACTACCCTGATCAAACATGTCACCCTCAACAACCTTTCCCTTATCTGTAAGTTCAGTGGAATGAGTATGCTGACTGTTTCTGAAGGAAATCCAGGTGATGTGTCACAACCTCAGTGTGAGTTTCCACCTCTGTACCCTCCTGACTGTGCCTCCATTTGTCCACCATCATCATCAGAGCCTTCTGATACTCTAAAATCAAGTGGTAGGAGTCCTACTCTTCAACTGTCAGGATCGCCTGTGATAAGAAGCAACAATCACATTAATCAAATTATGGCTACACTAATTATTAAATCAATATAGATGATAAAAAAGTAACACTGGTCACACAATTGCAGATGGTACAGCAATACAGACACTCATTATACCCTCCTCACACATACAGATAATTGTATGTTTAATTAGTGACTATTAATAAACAAATAAACATTTTCTTACCATGTGTGGATGCCTCCACACTTTGCAGCAAGGATGGTCATGGAAGAAATGAAGCAGGGAAAGGATGGCAATTAAGCATCACAATGGGAACAACACAGGGTGATAGTCAATATACAATCACCTATGTGTCTTGTAGGAAATAGCTGAAACTGAAACTTGGCTGAGACATCCACCCACACCCATGTGTACTGAACAACTCTCTTGTATATCTCTATTATTTGTCAATAGGTTCAAATATAAAAACATTTTTCACAGGAAGTAGTAGTCAAATTTTATATTTTATTGTATTAGCATATATAAATGTTGCCACATATAAGCTAACCTAGAAGCTGTTCCTGGGACACAATTGTCCTCCTAGCCACATCAGCACCGACATCAAGCACACAGTGCAAAAACTCCACTGTACTGTCTGGATCTTTGACAGTAGGTGGGAACTCCTCATTTGGTAGCAGCATCACCCCCAGTAGCCAGCTATTCTTGGGAAACTGCAGCTGTCCTCCCCCAGCCTGATGAAATCATATCACTGGCCTAATACAGCACCTGATCATAATTTCAGCTGCGACCAATGACTGCATTGACATCGTTGACTGGTTCCAAATATCCTTTCTGGTATCCATATCCCCATAGCCCCTCTCAAGCAGAAAGGTTCCATGCCACCTCGTAGCCTGCATTATGACCTCACTTTCCACATCACTGCAAGGGAGGTTTCTTGGATTTGTATGATTAGGTGCCATAATCCTATGTGACATAAAACAGAAAAGTACAAAACATAAATATCACAGGACTAATGTATTTCGCACAAAAAATAATCAGTCTGTGTACCCTTTTGTCAACATTAAGCATTTGAAACACACTTTTCATTTAGTACAACTGAATCTTAGTTAGTTATCCCACCTCCTCCCCCTCAGACACAAGCAAAGGTTTGTACAAACCAAGCAATACCGCATAAGTAAAATGAATGTATGATTCCCACAGAAATATCAAGATACCTACACCTTTTCAACAGAAAAACACTTGAAACACATTTCCCTTTTTGGATCATAGAATGGTAGGTAGCTCCCCCATCCCCAAAACACCAAACAAATTGGTTTGTACAAACCAAAAAATATCACAGAAGGAATGTATATATGCTTCTCATATAGCTATCAGTATGTGTATACATTTTCCACAGAAAAGTCAATTTATGAATGCCAGTCACTTTTCACTGTGCCCACCACTCCTGTAGAGGCTTCCCTGGGCCATCTCAGAAGCATCACACCAGTGTCAGCGATAAGTGCATTACATTTCTCTCCAATAACATAGAACATTGAAAAATCAAACTTTAAAAATATAGTTGTGCTGAAAGTATCTCAGAAATGTAAATGCCTGACAAAAATGCCTATGCCAAGAGTGAAGTATAAGAAGTGCATACAGAGAAAAGTTCCATTTTCTCCTGGATATAAATAAATTTGCAACATTTTACGAAATCTCAACTGTGCTTGAATAATACAAGCATTATAAGTCTTCTCTGCAGAGAACTCGCCTTCAAAGGAATACCATCAATCTTTTTGGTTTATCCAAATACACAAGCCTCCTCAGCTTCAAGTTCTCTAGCTACACAATTACCTTTTGATAGTGTAGATTCAGATGTCAGAGCACTGTGAAGATGTGAATGAGATGTGAATTCATTAGAATTGCTGAATACCAAACTTTTGACTTTGTGTAGCAAATGTAAACATAGTATAGGTTCAACACCATTGTTAGTTACTAATGCCTTGCAAATGTGTATGATTAGTGTGAGAGAGAAGGAAACACAACAGCAATTCAAACAACTTTCACTGCAGTGGGTGTATCAGTGAAGATACATTTACAAAAGGTGGAACTTACTTCAGTTAGCTTTTAAATTAAATAAAACCACACATTTATCATTTTTGTTCGCTAATAGCAAAACTCCCCAGCCTTTGATGGAAACTGTTGATCAGTGTCATGTATTTTTATCATACATTTAAAGGAAAATTATACAAAATGCACTATAGGCTACGTCTGAATTTACAGCAGAGATAAGGTAAAATGGCACAATACAAAGAGAAGACAGAGCTGCATTTGAGCAGACATATTCAGAAATAGTTTTGTGATCAGTCAGTGCACTAAGTGGTTGGCACAGTGGTGCAGCAGTTGTGTTGTTGCCTCACAGCAAGAGGTTCTCCAGTTCAATTCTTGGCTGGGGTACCTTCTGTGCAGAGTCTCTATGTCCTCCCTGTGTCTGTGTGAGTTTCCTCTGGGTGCTCTTATTTCCTGTCCCATGTTGCAAAGACATATATCTTGAATGTTTCTCCCTAGGCTTTGTTCCAAGTAGGACTTTCCTGGTAAACAAATGTTAAATAAATATTTTAGCCATACATGTAGAACTGAGAATGTACAAGTGTATGCCCTGTTAATACTGTAGAGGAAATATGAATTGCTTGTATGCATATGATTTGATTGCTGTTGCAAAGCTTTTTCTATGCAAAACACCAATAACACACAACAGCTGTGTGTTTTGTTATTTCATTATTCTGATAGTTCAACTCCAGAGCTGTGTCATGGTTTAACATTTGTTTAACTTTAATTTTTTTTTTTATTTTTTAAAACTTTTGTGCAGCACACTGCTTAACGCAAACACGGTTAAATGTATAAAAATGTAAAAATGTATGTCAGTTACCTTAAGAAGTGCAAACACACATAGCAGTATTGCACAGCAGTCAGCAACTCGGATGATAATTACAGCAGAATTTACACCTGTGACCCAACTGTACATGTAGCACAAGGTATAAATATGTTGAGGTACACAATAAATAAGATAGATAAACTGTGGTTCCAGTTCCACAGAAGTTATTTTTACTGAGGAATGATCATAATCAGTATTAACACAATGAGTGTATGTTCGCTATCGACTGTTACATTTGTGTACTGCTCACTTGTGTGCAAATACAATTCACTGCTTAAGGAAAAGAACAGAAACAACTTTTTTTGCTTTGCCTTCCTTCATACAAACAGACTAAGTGGTGATGTGTGGCTATCAGCACTTTGGACTGTACTGTGTGTAAAAAATAGACTTGCTGCCTAGCTTTCCCTGTGGCACCATATGTAAGTTTTAGGTGGAATCCAGCTGAGCCAGTGTTCTAATCCATCACAGTTCACCTTTTAAAAGTGTGTCCTGCTGTAATTTTTCACAGAAATTATGATATAAAGATAATTTTACATAACAATAACTAGGTATTGCAGGCTGACTGAGCATACACATAGTATCATATATACTATATGTGTAATTGCTGTAGCATGACAATGATAATTTTGTAATTATAAATGTATTTTCAGACCAGGGATGGACTTCATAGTTTACTGATAGTCATCTACACATCTCCCATAAAATAGAATGTATTGTGTGGTCTGAACCAGAACTCAAAGTCTACTCTGAAAGTAACACAAGTTTATGCATTTACAGTATATTGTCGCACATTACTCCTGCAATCACATCAGAGATTGCATAAGCCAGGACCTTGTCATGTCACACACATACATGGTTAATTGAAGTATAGCACCACTCACTCTTTAAGGGGCATTAATGGTCATCGTGGAGTAGAGCAGGGAAAAGCAGTTGATAATAGCATTTAAATGAGAAAAATCTTCTGTCATCCTACAGAGAAGAAATGATAAATGGACTCTATGATTTTTAAGATAAACAAGTCACCAATGGAATATATAGAAACAAACAATAGAAGGCTGTGGGAAAAAGATGCTTTAATCAGTCATTCAGAGGCAATAGTTAATATGTAAACTTCTAAAGAGGAAATTAAAAAAGTGTGAATCAGCAATTAAAGTGCGAACAAATGTCTCACAAATTATTTGAGTTTGAGGACTGGTCACACAAAGACAACTACTGGTTTACACAGAACAGACTGAAGAGAAGGATTATAATGATTTTATAAGAATGTACCTCAGTCTATGGACTGGACTTTTTATTGATAATATTAAAATATAACAGAGTATACAGAGTAAATATTCAATATATGAGACTGAGAAGAGAGTTAAGACCTGTATTGGTTAAAATGCAGATATATCAGTTAAAAGAAGAACTTGTTTACATTTTGTAGAAAATGGGAACAATTTTAAAGGCTGAAGACACAAGGGCTTGCATGGATAATGACTTTTCACTGTAGACATGAACTAGCAGAGTTGTTTTTCTTTATTCAATAATACTTAACAAATAAAGGAATCTTCTTTTCAAGTTTCTGTTTTCTGTATTACTTCAAGTCTTCTGTCCTCCTGGATTAAAAAAATGACAGAAACCCTCTACAGGTGCAAGATGAACTGGGAAAGAGAAAACAACAGATGGAGGCAGGAAAAGGTGGTCTAGGAACAAGCAACCTACCAAGAGGACAGAACAGCAAACTATGGACACTTTATTCTAGAGATTTCCTGTAGTTCCCATCCCCATTTTCCAAGTTAAAGTGATAGACAGAGCAGAGTAAGTTAATTATGTTCCAAAAGAAGTTGAAGACTCCATGGAGGATAGTGCATTGGGCATACTGTGTGAGGACAGTATTTAAGGGAAGAGGATGTTTATATGTAAAATAATGGGGTCTATATTATGCAATTGAATGGTCAAATATTCAAACACGTAATACTCGACCCATAATAATCGAACCGCCACAATGTCAAATGGAAAATAAAAAAAGAAAAACCCACCCAAACAAAACATTTAAATGCTCTACACAGAGGGCAAGCCCCCCACACCCCCGCTACTTAAATATACCAACTCCGAGATTGCACTACTGTGCAGACAATGGAAAACTTCCATTTCCACACTGTAAGGAGAACACCATTGAACCATTCGACATTGTGGTGGTTCGATTATTACGGGTCGACTATTATGTGTTCGAATATTTGACCATTCGATCACGTAATATAGACCCAAATAATGTGCTACACTCAAAATGTGAGCTGCATTCTGAATGACAATTTAAAACCATTGTAATCAGTAAGTACTAGACAGAAAATAACTGTCTGATTAATAAAAAATGTATAGTATAATTATCACATGCCAAACTTTGACTTAAAAATTAAACTTTGTATTTAACTGAATGGGCATGTTTGTGTTTATGTTGTTTTATATGAGTGGTATGAATTATGGAAGGAGGGTGAGAGAAGTACATGACTGATGAAAGAAAAAGGACATTAATATATTATGTGAAGTAAAACTACTGAGGTAAGTAAGAGTATAGAAAGAGCATCTTCATTTCATCTTGTTGTCACTATACTCTGTCTAATAACATTTTCTTTTTAAATGGAAATGGAAATGAATAAATCATGTGATAGAAGCCAAGGCAATATTGTATAATGCTAGTTCTGGCAATCCAAGCACTATGTTCTGCAAGACATGCTTACAGAGACAAGCATTAATGACTGAAAGTTGGCTAGTAGCAAGATTCACAAAAATAATGCACTGCCAACCCTAAATGAGGGAAGTTAGTTAAATGCAAAGGATTTTGGACTTAATTAACTGTTTTCAGTTTTCTGAGATTTGGAACTATCAGTGAGGAAATAACTCTTTATTTGATTTCCTTTGTACAATTCTTAGTAGGGTTTAAGGTGAAAGGGCTCATAGAATGTATAGACTGGCATGAGGGAGGTGCTCTTGGAGTACAGTATTCCTTCTTTGATAACCTATATTACAAGAGGATGGTATCACTGCATCTTCATATATTTTAGTACAATTTGAATGAAAATATTCATATAGGGCGGCACAGTGGTGCAGCGGTTAACGTTGGCGCCTCACAGCAAGAGGTTCTCCGGTTCGATTCGGTGCCTCTGGTGCCTTCTGTTGTGGTTCTCCTGTGTTCTCCCTGTGTTCCTCTCCGTTCCTCGGGTTCCTCCCACATCCCCACATTCATGCATGCGCTCTGGGGCCTCCTCCCTCCTCTGGCCTGAAAACTGAAAAACCTACATTCGGACGGTCAATGTTAATAAAATAAATAAATAAAATAAATAAATAAATAAATATTGGAAGTAATTTTACACTGAAGTTTGTATATATTATCAGCACTCTGGTAATGCAGAATTATATCCACAGCTCATATACTGTTTATCTCTTGATTAGAGAGACAATTTTGTGTTTTATAAGAGAAAAGGTTGAGTTGAGCAATATTGTAGAAAAACATAAAGTGGCACAAAAATGAGAAAAAAAAAACAGACTTCGAGGGACCAGTTTGTAACAGAAAGATAAAAAAAATAAGTTAAATAGAATAAAATCTAATATTCATTATGGAACAACTTGATTTATTGGTTTGGAATGGGCTTGTTTATAACAAAAAATAAGAGATCATACTGACCTATATTTACAATGATAATTCTACAGGAAATGCACCTGAATCATAGAGAACATTAAACTTTATTAGAGAAAAGTGAGGAAGTGCCCGGAATTGAAGGAGAACAAAAGAAATGGGTCTTGATATTTTTTTTTGCCAGAATTGAAGGATAAAAGAAACAGATCTTGATATTAATGTTAAAAAAGTATATGAATAAAGCTTGAGAAATAAATGAAGGACAGGCAGGGCTGATTACTGGTGGTGACAGGTTGTTGGCAGGGTGTAACAACTGTACTGGCTGCATTATATATTCCACCTATAGTAAGGAAGGATACGAAGATGTGTAATAGAAGAAAGAGATTGGAACTATGGGAAATGAGGAAGATGTCTGTTGAGGGCCAAGATATTATATAACGCTGGCTGAGAGTAAATAGAGAAATATAACAAGGTATTTTAACTTATTGATGTAATGTAAATAAAATGAAATGAAGCTGAATAAATTTTCAATGAAATACTGTTCCTGGCAAGAATAGCTAGATGTTACATATTCCACTGGTCTGAACTGTGAAAATTAGTACAGGGATAGTGTCAGATCACACACCTAAAATTGTTAAGTTTCATAAGCAGGTAAAAGTAGATTGTGTTAAGCACAATCATTTTACAATGATCTTTCTGAAAATAAGTTGTGTAATGGCCGGATAAAGCAAACATTATATGAAATTATATTAGATTCGAACCAAGGAACGGTGATAATTGTAAACTGAAGATTAAAAGTATGGTCACAGAGAAAGCAAATGAGGCACAGTTGGTAGCTAGACAGCATAAAAAAGGATTTACAGAAACAAAAAAGAATCAGTGAAACACAGTATGTTGAAAAGCAATTGAAAGACATTGGAATGTCTGTGCAAGACTACTTATAAAAAATGAATGAATATTAAACAATGATTTTAAAATATGTTTTTGACAATTATCATAGAGCAAGTATAGGTGCAGCAGATTGCATTGTTGACTCACAGCAGGAGGTTTTCTGGTTCAATTCTCAGCTGAGATGCATTCTGTGTGGAGTTTGCACGTCCTCCCTGTGTTTGCACGAGTTTCCTCTGGGTGCTCCGGTTTCTTCCCACATTCCTGTGACATGTAGTGGGTGGATCAGACACACTAAATTAGCCATAGGTGTGAGTGGGTGTGTAGTATGGAAGATCATACAACCATGGCAAGGCTAGCCACCTGGCAATGTGATCCTTGGCTCTGTATGATTGTTACTGTTGAAGTGACACCTGACCCCACGTGCAAAAATATGAAAAAAGGGGTTGTGGATGTATACAGCAACCATGTTATTGGCTCAATGGTTAAGGCAATAAAAGTCACAAAGAATGATAATAAAAAAATCAAGAATTATGAGAATGGTAGTGTCAAAGTGAACATGGAAAAAACAGTGACTATAATGGTGAATTACTACATTACATCATGTTGAGGCTGTGAGTGCCACACAGGAAATGGTAACATATTTTAGACAATTACGAATCCCTTACTTAATTGAAATAGAAAGAGGGGTATTAACATCAAAAATAAAAGAAACTGAAATTAATTAAGCAAAGAGAAGCCAGCACACAGAGGAAACCCTACCAGTAATAATGCAATTACAGTAGAAGTGCAGGGAAAAAGGACCAGGAAATAGTAAAAGTCTGGATAGTACTTTTTAACTGTATTTTTTTCTGGGTGGTGATATAACTTTGACTGGAAAATAAGCAGTAGTGCTACTTATACCAGGGCTGGGGAAGATCCCCCTGATCCAGGGTCATTCAAACTCTTTAAGTTCTGAATTATGACTACAAAGTATTTATTATTATTTTGGCAAAAGCAATGGAACGATAATTCTTAAGAATAACAGACCTGGATCAGTGTGGGCTTATAGAAAGTATTCAAGCATTGAACAATATTAACAGAACCCTTATGATTCAAAAAGATGCATTATATATTAATGTTGATAGGTCTGCATGCTGAAAAAACATTATAGACAGAATGGTAATTTATTAATTGATCCCTTGAGGAATTTAGGTTTCTAAAAACATGGGCAACATTAATATTTCATAACTACAGAGGAGCTCAGGCTAATGTGAAGTGTGATGTTGAGCTGTCTAAAGCATTTAGCCTTACAAAAGAACCTAGGCATGGTTGTCCATTTTAACATTTACTCTTTTTTGCACTTGGAATCATCAGGTAGGGCAGTGAGACAATCAAACATATTTGAATATAAACTGCCTGCAACACATGACCTACACAGAGCCACAGACATAGAAAGATGAAAGGTTTTCTTACAGGAACCCAAAAACAGAAATGGGGGGGGGGGTATGGGCAGAAAAAAAATGAAGCTGTTTCCATGCTGAAGTGCTTTGCTTCTTACAGACATACAGAAGCCAAAATATAAATAAATAACTAAATAAGTCAAATATTTTACCTACTAAAGGACTTTTGTTATACAACTTGTCTATCTTGCACTGCAAGGATTCATTTCTAACTGCCAGCTCTGCACCACCACCCACCACATTGACACCTGCCTATCATGCCCCGTAACACCTTGCACTGGGGGCTAACTTTTGCTGAGAAGGCTCACAGTACTTATTCATGTACTACATAAACAAATACACTTTAGCGCTGAAGTGGTTTCAGTGTATACACGTTTTCTTCGAAGAGGTCGATAGACTTTTCAAATTCTGTAAGAAAGACTTTCAGCTATCTAGATCTGAGGCTATTTGTAGCTGCAGTTAATGCGTGTCATGGGCATTTTACCTGTGACTTTACCACAGTATTCTATTTTATTCAGGTTATATAATGTATGCCCAAAGAAAGCTCATGACAGACATAGTGCCCAATGAGTTTATGACAAGACCACACATGGGTACTTGAGCAGATCTAGGAAAAGAATATAAAGATCGTAATGTGATACCATACTTACATAAACATATTAAAAAAGTATTTTTGTTAAAGGAAGTTAGACCTTGGAAAAATAGAATAATGTCAATAGGTTGCTCCATATATAGTAATAAAAAAGGAACAGATTAAAGTGTCATGAGCATTTGGAGAAGAAAGAACAAAGAACTAAAAATTTCAAAGCAAGTGATAAAAGGAGATGAGGTAATGAAATGGGAGAGGGCTTGTATGGTTATTGAACTCAGATCAACTTGTATATACAGATTTAATACTAGAGTTAATGGCAGATAGTCCTCTCATTGTGAAGGTGATTTCAAGTGGCTGGACAAAGTCTGGAGTGAGGCCCTTCTGCTCATAGCTGTTTTGAAAGAGGTGTGAGTTAGGGAAAGGCTTTTGTTTTGACTGTTTTTGAGAGAGTAGATTTAATCTGTAAATGACAACTTTATTCGTATGGTTGAACAATACCCTCATCTTAATGTTTTGAAGAGAAGTGTATTTAAAACAAAGGACGTCTTGTTAATCACTGGCAGACATTTGAAATACTGTAGAAAATTGCAATGATGCACATAAGAATCTGCCAGCTGTACAAATCCACATATTTTATTCTCTGGAACTTCTATCCTCTGAGTATTATAGGCAGAATGTAAAGCAATTAATGTCAGGACATGACTATTCAACTTTAGGCAGAAGAAGATTTCTTACTAATGTGTAACACAGTTTTAATTGAGTTAGAAGTAGTTATTTGGTCTACCATGTATATTAAAGGACAGGAATGAATCAAGTGTGATGCCAAGGTATTTTTCCTCAGTAACACTGTAGATGCATTTCTCATGAATATCTTTCAGGAAGATGGGTGACACAGTAGCTAACTTCTAAAAGGAAGAAAATACGATGACATTAGTTTTTTTAGGGTCAGTTAGTAGTTTGTTGGTAGCAGTCCAACTGCAAATCTTAAAAGAGGTTAGTTTGTAATTGTAACATTAGGTCAGAGTATGTTTTGTTGGGTTTAATAAGTAAAATACCAGCAGTTTAATGAAAGATATACATAAAAGAAAGGTCACAATGAAGGTTATTTATAAAGAGTAAGAAAACTATGGGGCCTAAAACTGTGCCTTGAATGGCTCAAATATTGAGTAAACCATTTTTTGTCATGGAAGTAGCTTTGAAATCATTGAAGTGTATTATCACTAAAATTGACTTTAATGAATTTCTTAAATAAGAGAGGAAACTGGCAGAACCAGAGATTTATAGGGGTGACAGGGTACTCTAGGAAAAAAATGAAACAGAAAGGGAAGAAAAAAATGAAAAGAAGTCAGTAAAATATCTGTCTGCACCACTCTACTTCATTAATGGATAGAACACTGGATTAGGTGATACCTGGAATGAAGTACTGATGTATGGGATCCACAGAAATCATTAGTTCAGCACATCTCTAATATCCTGAGCATGTGTATTAGTTTATGTCAACATAAAATTACTGTAATGGGCAGAGAACATTCATGTTTAATAACAATAATTATTTGATTGCAAAGGTAACTTGGTGATCTCATCTACTCATGGTGTGCCATGAGTGATTCAATCTGTCTCATATCATGAAGTTACCACCATAGACTGACTTACTGCAGTTCATATATTATGGGTCCCTAATGCCCCAGCAATTTTAATCTGTGTGTTTTTTGTCTATGAGGAGCACATGTCCTGCATGAGTAAAATACTGATCTTAATAATCTATAACTTCATTGGACTGCTACAGCATAGATAGTATTGATAGCTGGTTTGTGCTTTCAAGGATTGTGCTGTGGCCAGCTTGTAGGCCTTCAGTCCATGTTGCATACTAGAGCAATCTGTGCTGTTCTACGACTTACTGATCTTCCTGCTGCCACGGTGCAAAGCACTGTTTATGAATTGCACTGGACAGTACACTAAAAGATTAGAGTGCACCAGTCCTTCTTTTTGTGATCCATGTCTTTGAGTATCACATGTAGATTTCATTTTCAAAATGTTTTTATGCAACAGTGGATATTTCACTTTTATATTATTTATGACCACATTTACTTCTCCCTTCTTAACTAGAACTTTAGGCTATAGGAGGCTGGTGCCATAAAATATTGGGAGTAGCTTCTTTTGTCTTAGCCCCTTAGGGGTCTGTGATTTTCACTTTATTAAAGAAAAGGGGAATATTTCTGAATCATATTTCTCCAGACTTATGTGAAAATAACCATTCTAAACATGCAGATCAAGGTCACTCCCATAATCCCAAAATTCATGCCTCCTATAGTCAATTACCACTGATATATTTTTAACCTAGTTAGCACTTAAATTGTGTGGAACGTATACTGGCATGAACAAAGAGTTATTTTAGCATTCATCATATCACTTAAATAGTTACCTATATCTTACATAATGAAAGTCTCATCAACTAGTAGCATTTTTCACTTTGCGGTACTGAACTCTGCTCAAATCATGTAACACAGCCCCTATTTTGAAATAAATTTAACTGCATTAAGTATTTTGACTTCTACCAAGTGAAATGTATTAGAATGCTTCTGCCAAAATAGCTTGCAGTGAGCCAAAACAAATTATCTTAATTAAGTGAAACTGCAAGTGAGTCAAAAATGCAGCAAATGAGGTTTAAGCAATAGGCTTTTTAAAAATCATTAATAAACGTTAAAATAAAATGCTGCAATTTGAGTAAATTCAATTAAATGGGTTAGTAAAGCTAAATAACTGCTAAATTAATAAATCTTAGGTGCTGTCTGTCAGTTAGCCTTGAGGCTGAACTCACTGTGTTGTTAATGAGCTACACTCGCTTTCATGTGAGCAAGACATAACAAGACAGTGCTTCGGGAGAATTACATCCTACGGCCTTACCTGGTTTACAAATAAATAGAATGAAGAAAGATTACTGTGGTATGAGGCTACTATTGCAACATCAGATAAACACTTAAAATATATTCCACTTGAATATTGTAAATAATGGCTGTTTAGATTTTATAAATCGAAGCCATGACATTAACAATAAAATTATGTATAGGGACTTCCAGTAATAGTGGTTCAGAGTGTGTTAACGTTATTTTGTCTGTCTGAAAATGTTCTTATGCGAATAGTTTCTTATTTGTTAACAGTAAAACTTACTACAACAAATCAGTAATCATAAAGTAACCGTAAAGCAGATTTATAGCATCAGTGATGAAAACTGGTAAAAACTGAAAGAAAGTTGGATATGGTTTCAAAGTTTAAGAAAATGCTACAGTGCTTTGTTGAAAATATGTTGCAAAGGGGAGGCATCAGTAGGTGGTCAAGATAAAATGCTGACATTTTAGGTTGAGGGAAAGTGCCATGGGTGCAATTACTGACTGTTATTGAGGCAGAGAGCACACGATTGGATACTTATAAAGCATCACTGAAGTTGCCAGAGCACTGAATAACATTTAGTTATGATTGAAGAGCTGCATAGGTTCATAGGTTCAATACTAGCTTCATAGGTGATTACTACACTAAAAGCAAAAGAGCCTTTACAAGCCTAGCCAAAATACCCAGGATATGACAATGATATATCTTAATTCCCCAGATATGGGATGGGGTAGTTTCAGGGCACTCAGTCTTTTGATGATGGAGAGTCCTGAGTCATTTTACAGACTGCCTCTCTTCATAAGGGACATGGGCAGTACCCCAGAGAAGAATTTAATGGCTCCCCATCCATTTATCCAAATTATATTCGAAGAGAGTGAGGGATGGGCTTTATTTTATAAAGATGAGAAGTTTATTACATAGACAATGTAGCCTTTAGGATATGAAGCTGTATGTTCAGCAAGTTCCGTTAAAGTCACAAATAAGGTTCACGTCCATGGAATGCATAAACCTCATATAATTTTTCTTGTGAATATATAACATTTTCAGGAGGGCTCAATCATAGAATGCTTTGTAGGTCAGGCATAAGTCCCCACTCAATAAATAATATGAGATGGAGTAAAGGGATAGGGTCTTTAGTCGGTCTGCATAAGACATGTGTCTTATGCTTTGTATTTTTAGTGACAGACCTCTAGGGCCACTCCAGTTAGTATAAGTGCCTGGTTAGTTACATGCAGAAGGTAGCATTATACTCAATTATGGGCTTAATGAGTGCTGAGTATCATGACATTTTGACTTCCTTTGATCTTGATATCAGCCTTTACTTATAACTTGAGCTACACAGAAGGATTTCCTCACTACCATAGCTACCCAGTGTTCAAAGTTTAGGTTACTGTCTATCTGTCATCCTAGATCCTTTACACTGGGTCTACTTTTAGGGTTGTGCTATCAGTATTATAGTCTGCAGGGATATCTGATTTAGTGAGGGGTATGATTATGCATTTTTTAGCATTTAGTTCAGACCATGGTTTTGGGATCAGTCATTTCTCATTTTTATGCCTGTTTGTATGATATCAACATTGTTTGGTGATTCAATGATTGTTCCCAGGTTACAGTCATCAGTGAACGTGGTGAGCCAGAGATCCCGAACATTGTCTTTCACTTCAGAGAAATCTATACCAAACAGGAGGGGTCCCAACACTGAGCCCTGTGGGACACCACTAGTAACAGGTTTCTTATCAGAAGTTGATTCATCTATCTGGACAACATGTGTCCTGTCGGTCAGCCAGTTGTCTATACATCTGACAATGTAGGGGGTTATGCCTAACTTGGTCGGTTTATCTATATTCACAAAGTGGGGTAATATGAAAAAGCTTTGGCCACATCTGTATAAGTGGTGTGTACTGTTTTACCCTCATCCATGGCCCTGGTGACTTTTTCAAAGAATTCCACTAGATTCAGCAGGCAAGCCCTCCCTTTGATAAAGCTAAATTAGGTCTGGTCCAGGGTTTGTAGAGTCCCAATATCATTGTTGTTCACCTCCATGATAATTCTCTCCATGGCCTTGACATAAGACCTGTCAAGCTTATGGGTTTGTAGTTCCTTGGGTCAGTTGACTGGCCGTGCCTTGTGCAGATGGATGACTGTTGCAGTCCTCCATTCCTTTGGGATAAAGCCTGTCTGGAAGTTGTAGTTAAAAAGAGTTTCTAGTGGACCTGATAGGTTCTGTTTTAAACTACTTAAGAAGCATCCTGAAAAGTTGTTAGGACCCATGGAAGCTGTGTTTTTGGCATTAGCAAGTGCAGTAAGGGCATGTTCCTTCATAATGACTGGTAGGCGGATAATTGCAGGTATTTATGTGGGTGTGGTAGGAGGTGATGGTGGGGAATTTGATCCAAACTTGTCATTCAGCAGGTTTACTATAGTTTCAGGCTGGGTGTAAGTGTTGCCATTCATGATTAACTTGGCACATTGCTGAGCATTTCCCCTGAGGTTACAGACATAATTAAAAAAAGTCTTATGGTTATCTTTCACCTTGGAAGCTACCTTTGCCTCATAGTTTTCTTTGGCAGATTTGACCAGCTTTTTAATTTGTGTGCTTAGACTGGTGAGTGTCTTTTTGCCGTTTTGTCTGTTCCTTCTTAGATTTGGAGAGGATTTTCTTCCATGTGTTGAATAGCCTACTTGTGCTAGGAGTCTACCAGGATGTTTTTTTTTGCCAGTAATCATATGTTTGACTTGGACATGTAGTGCCTCCTCTATGCAGCTATGAATGTGGTTGTACAGTGCTTGTTTACAGCTCAGAGTATGTTTCAGTGTCATCCTGGTTCAGAGGGGCTTGAAAGTTTAATAATCTGTGACATAGTTTAAAGTAATTGGCCTTAGCAAAGTTCTTAACAGGTTTGAAGTTTGCTGGGGATTCTAGGTTAGTTTTAATCTGATCTTACCAGGAAAGACTTAATGCATGGGAGAGAGAGCAGCATCTCCTCATGTTCGTGAAGGTCTAGGATATTTGTACCTCTAGATGGAGAGCTAACTAGTTGTTCCAGGGTCTTTTCAGTGACGAAGTCCAAAAATCTCTGAGCAAGTAAATTACGAGTCATAAAGTTTCCAAGTTTATGGAGGTGCAGTTGAAGTCATCCATAAGTATGGTGTTAGGCTGACTGTTAAGAGACTCCAGTAGGTTTAGGTAGGATGTGCGCAATGAGAGAATGTGGTTTTACAAAAACACTACATTTATTGACTAAAGTGAAGCACTTTATAGAGAAACAGACTGAAGACAGAGTTAATCCAAAAAGTCTACATCTAATTGATGTTATTGGTGTTCAAGAAAAAGAGAAAGGGTATGACTGTCGAGTATACATAGAAAAGAAATTGAACTGGACCGGATTGCATTTAAATGAAATAAAGATAATAAGACCACATTGATTCATTACTCCTGCTTGATGGTCAAAAGCTGTTGCATATGGTGATTAGCCTTGAAATATTTGTGCTTAAGAACTACGTTTTATGCTTATAAAATATGTAAGATTGGAGAAAATAATAAATCATTTTTAGCAATGATTGATCTGTCACATAAATAATAAAGAGCTCTGTTTTTGTAGTATTTAACATAATGTAATTTAAGGTGGTATTTTCGTAATAGAGTACAAACATTTGAGGACTGTAATGAAACTTTAAGAATGAGTAATGAAGGAGTTTGAACCAAACAAGGTTCAGAAACACAAGCTTACTGGTATTGTTGAAGAAGCTTTAGAAATAATACATTTTTCTGAGGAAGTTTTGAATGGCGAGACAATAATCTCTGAAGATTTATGTCTAGATCACTGACACAGGAATAATTTTCAATTTCGCAGAAATGAATGTTGCAAAGGCAGAGGGAAGCACAGGTGGCGAAGCCAGTCTGAATACTGTTAGAACTGCTGAAAGATTTTGGATTGTGACATATAGTAGTCATAGTAGTCTCTGATTGGCTAAATATATGTACTCACTGCATATAATCAAAGGGTTCCATTTCCAGTAGTACTGAATGGCAATTTCTGTGATTAGAATAAATTTCCTGTATAAATTCCATGCTATGCATACTTTTTCTTATCTTGTTGTGTGGATGATTCAGCAAAGGAGGTGGGGCATTTCATTTGTAAGATGTAAGTTTAATGTTAGTAATAAACTGAGGGGAATTACAATTTACTCTGGCTATAGCTCTGACAAAATTCTGAGGTGTAGATTAGTTGCTTTAGAAAATTTCATGTGCATCACATAAGCTCTTCCTTAATTATAACTTGACAATTATTTTTGAAATGTTCACAGCAGTGTATGTTGGACACATGAGGACTGTCCAGACATGCAGATGCAGTATGATAATTTGGTGTGTAAGGGTGGCCTGGAGTTTGATGAATTTTTATAGCCATACTTTAATATTTGTATACATTTCAATTGTATCTTTTGACATTTAAATTTGAGTGTTGCAACATACTAGTAACTTATTTTAAGTTGTTGTTTTTTCGAGACCAGTCTAATAAAGCTACCCGTGATAGTTTCTCAATGAAATAAAGTTATTTCAAGTTTTTTTTTTTTTTTTTTTTTTTTTTTTTTAATGAGCTCAACTTCAGCTTTCCTTCAAGTTCAGATGTGCTATCTCCTTTGCGTGTGTGAGTTTCCTTAACAAGGATACTTCCTGTAAGCAAACTACCTTCCTTATTAGGGAATCCGCAGCAAAAGTTTTTGAGTTTTCTCCTGGGCTTTAAACTAAAGGTACCAAGTTCATACAATAGCACTTGCTGTTTCATTGTGTTAGGTTGAGACAAGTACCCCAGCAATCAGTGGTGCAAGGTCTACTTTAAAGTTATTTTATAGCTGACTGTCACCTCACAGGCAGATAAAAAATGTGTGTGGTCATTTTCAACTTCAGCATCTTACTCAGAGTAAAGGACTGCATCTTACATGGTAGCCCAGGAAACAAGGATATTTAAAACTATCCACTTAAAACTGTGTGTGACTACTAGACGTCTTTTGGTCCCTGTGATTAGTTGCCTAGTATGTTTTCTATTTTCCTGCAGTGCTGTTCTCCAAAAAAAGAAGGAAATGGACTTCCTGGAGTCTATGAGACTTACTTCAACAGTCAAAAAGCATGCTGCTATAAGACAATTTAAAAAGGAATACTACACAGCCAATATAATACATTTCTTCAAGAGACGTGAGCGATGTGGATGCCTTTAACATTAATACATTATCTGACAGGGGAAGTGCTGCAAATGTAAAAGTGATCCTAAGGGAAAATCATAGAATCAATGCGTAATAAGCAGATCAGAGGTGACAGCTCTAGGCTCAGACTTACACAACTTATAGAACTGTATTTTTATCATCAGTTTGCAACTGCATTGTCAATGGATTAGCCTTTTGGAATAATTTTTTTTTTGGATCTGTAGAGTTTTAATAAAATAAATCACCCACATTTAATTGGATGGGATGTTGGTGTACAAGCTGACAGCATTACAGACAAGACCTGACCCAAAGAGTGAAAATGATTTAAATTTGAAAAGTAAGGACTCATGTTAATTCATGCTTTATTCCTAGGTTCCCACACCCAGGAAGCGAGCATTAATGAACTTGACCTCTGCAGGATCCATCTTAATTCTCATTTCATAAGTTTGACGAGTCAAGGGCCAATAGAGACTTTCACAGTGTTGCTGTTCAACAAACCCACCACTCAATGAAATAATATACACTCAGAACTGTTTCCAAGCAGCATATACACATTAATTTATATATTACTTTTCTGAAGGAGTCAGTGGTTAATGATCAAACAGAATGTTCCCCGAATGGCCAGCTGTTCATCATACATAGACCATTGAAAGTTCCCTTCATCTAATGGCCATATGACCATAAATAATTACATCAAACAATCATATTTGGCCAACATGCAGGGAACAAAATGTAGTGCATATTTATGGTAACGTACGGATAAGGAAACCTGCCCTTTCCCCACTGTAGTGTGATCTCAGAGTTGATAAATATAATTAGCGGGGCCCCCACAAGAGGAGTATTCAGTGAACCTTCTTATGTTGGGGACTGCACCCCCCCCCCCTTACACCCGCTGCTAATTATATATACCAACTCCAGGATCACACTATAGTGGGGAAAGGGCAGTTTTCCTAAGCTACATATAAGTGCCTAGTATGTTCCATTCCCTTCATGCTGCTCATCTATGTCATTTGATGGAATTATTTACGATCATATGGCCGTCAGATGAAGGGAACTTCCGATGGCTATGTACAATGAACGGCCATTCAGGGAGCATTCCATTCGACCGTTAACCATAGACCTGTTCTAAAGATACTCAACACTTATTCCATCAGTATATATATATATATATATATATATATATATATGTGTATGTATATATTGGTTGATCCCCCTCCCCCCAATGTGTTGCATGACCTCATATAGACTGGATCCTGTAAACTATTTAGAATAGTCCTTCATTTTAGTTTTGGTACCAAGGAAAAGATGACCACAGATGTAATCACAGCTTTAAAAGACAGTTTGACACTATGCCTTACAGCACAAAAAATGTTAGCAAGAGCTTGGGAGAAAAGCACTCTAAAGTACTGTTAAGTAACTGTAGCTATGCTGCTTTTTAAAAAAAAAATAATTCTATCATCTGAAGTAGAAAAATGTCAGAAAAAAATCAAGAGACATATTTCATTTTGACTACCTATCAGGATTGCAAAATTATTTGTTTCATGAGGGATTTGTACATTAAAAAATATTTAAACAATATTTTTCATTTCAAAGGCAGACTGTCAGTTCACTCGTAATGCCATATGCCTTTTCATGCAAGATGCAGCAATTCCTAGATTAATATGCACAGTGTCTCTTTGACAATATTATGTGTTGCTCAGGAATGATTGTCCTTGTTTACATACTGCATGGTTTCTGATGCACACACACACACACACACACACACACACACACACACACACACACACACACACACACATACATACACACACGCACACACACACACACACACACACACACACACACACACACACACACACACACACGCATCTTTTCTGCTGTAAGTGAATTTGACTCCTGCAACCTTAAGTGCAGGTAAAGACTTTCCCCAGGATTCAATAAAATTTGTGTAGGCTCCATGTAGAGCCTACATGGAATGTATCCATGTACACGGCCTCAGTTCCTCACCTGCAACCTGCCATACATATTAATTATGGTGGGCTGCTGAGGGAGATGACAGTAACATGGATACTGAATCTGTGCAAGCAGCAGTGTAGAGGCTGCCCTGTACTTGTGGACTGTCCAGAAAAGATCTGGACAGGTGGTAAGCACAGGACCGTATTTTATTTTTTTATTTTTATGTACTGTTTGCGCTGTGCAGAGTGGTACTTAGTGATGCTAAGCTGCATTTATACATATACACCTGACATTTTCTATATATCTAAAAATAGAAACTGGATGTAATCAATTGTATTTTTTTATTTTTTGTCTCTCTCTGTTTGCGTGAAGTGGCATGGTGCTTAGCAATGCCATCATACATCTAAAAATAGAAATCGGATGTATTTAGTTGTTGTAGTTGTCTTGTGCTTAGCAATGTGCAGCACTAACAGGCATTTTAAGCAGTATATCTGAAAGTATGCTGCTTCATTAGACTATCCAAGTAGCTAGGTAGGTTGAGTCATGACCTAGAGTGGCACATTTATTGCTGTGAAAATGTATCAGGTGACTGAAACATCAGTTTAATTTAAAATTAAAAAAAATGTTCAATTTAGAAAAGTTGTGAGATGCTAAGTACTGCTTAAACATGCTTAACTGTCTATAATGTTTGTGCATTGATAAACTTTGCTTAAACCTGGCTTGTGTGAGTTTGCAAGATGCTCAGCTTCACTGAAATGTTTTGTGCGAGTTTGCACGAAGCTAAGCAACATGGCACTTTTTTGAAAGTTACAGTAGGACATGTAAGGGTAGGAATGCAGCCTATATGAAGGCCAATAGGTGGGAATTTCACACCATTCAGTGGAGTCTTCACTTGGCTGTCGATATGTCTTGTGGTGTTGGAGAGAGAGAGAGCGGGCTTTCAGGTGCAGAGATGGGGTGTGCAGGAATCCAAAGTGTTTGTTGGACTCCTGGTGAAAACCTATGAACTCTGTCTGCTGCAGGGCAATTACCAGGGCTCAGAGTGTAAGTCAGAGGCCTGGGATCAGTTGGCTAGGGAACATACCAGTGCTACTGGTATCCCCACACTGGTAAGCAGTGTCATCACCACTACGATGACCTGAAGCAGAGGAAGAGGGGAACCTTAGACACATGGGTCCAAGAAGTTTGGGCTAGGTAAACCCCACAAATATGTAAGTATGTTTGCCAGTACTATAGAAATATATAAGCTGAATCTGTGCAAAACTGGTATGCATAATGGTTTGCTTCTCTTTCAACAGCTGCAGATGAGAGGGCTCACACTGTCCAGTCCCATGAAGGGTGCCTGGCCAGAATGAGGCGAGAGTGTGGTAAGTAGGGAAACATCAAAGTAATAATGTAATGCATAATGTAATCTTGTAATAATTTAGTTTCAGAGTTTGCAATTTTAACAGTCGGGTCATGTAACATGTTTAGCAATGTGTCACTGTCTACCTGAAATGGTAATGCAAGTTAAATGAGGTAAACATGCAGTAATGTGCAGTATAGCTTCCCAACATCAGTTAATGTTATGGTCTACCAATATTAACGGTCACTATTCTGGTCTGCTCATTGTCTGAAATATGCCGTAGGTTACACTCATATAATTGACAGAGTATATAGGTTAACATATTTCACAGCTATCCATAGTGTACATGCCAGACATGAAGCAAGACTATCAATAAAATCTGAAGGGTAATGGTGCTTTGATATGTAAATGTTTTAAAATAAAAATTGTTCATTATTCCTATATTTGCTGCATGTGTGCTCTAATCTGATACCAGTCATCTGTTAGATGTTAATGAATAAACAATGAAGCCACATACTTGATCTCATCATCACAAACATGGGAGCACAATGTTCAATGCCAGAAGTATACCCCTCACTGGTGAGATCTGATCACAAACTAATCTCGCTGGAGGTCCTCATCCCGCCCCCACCCGAAATGAAAAAGACCACAGTAAAGAACTTCTCGAAAGCCGACTTCACACTTCTAAAGACTAGTGTGGTCTCCTTTAAGGCCCCTGAGCCGGCGGTTAACATTACTCAAACCGCTGAATCACTTACAAATGCCTTCTACCAGCACCTGCAAGGCTGCATGGATCAGGCAATCCCAAGCAAAACAAAGACTCTTTGTACCAAAGGCAAGCGTCCAGTCTGGTGGACCCCAGCCATAAACAAACTCTACAATAAAAGGAGAAAGCTACTACAAGATAGAGCAAAATCCTTAAAAGGTAAGACACCGCTGATCACTATAAGTAAAAAGCTAAGAGCTCTCATAAAATCATCCAAAGCTAATTTTGAGAAACAAATAGCTAAGGACTCTAAAGACAACCATAAAGCATTCTTTAGCTATGTCAGAAACCTAGGAGGAAACTCCCAGATATGCTCAGAATTAGTTCAAAATGATGTGAAGATTACTGATCTTACAGACATTGCCAACATACTGGCTGACAGGTTCAGTGCAAACTTCTCCCCACCCTCCCCGCCTAAAGAAGAGATTTCTATACCAAATGATTGTAGCCCCCCCAAACATCTCCAACGCTCAGGTGAGAACTGCTCTCTCCAAGGCAAAGAACACAGCATCCATGGGACCTGATGGTGTCCCAGGCTGTGTGCTCCATGAACTCAACGAGGAATTAAACCCACAGTTAGGACAGCTGTTTAATCTTAGTCTCACCTCCGGATACGTACCCAGTGAGTGGCGCACAGCGACTGTGGTCCCACTCCACAAAGGCGGTGCCTCCACCGACACTGGAAATTACCATCCCATTAGCTTGACTAGCCTGATCTGCAAAGCCATGGAAAGGATCATAATGGATCTCATAAATAAAGACACAGGGAATTTGCAGACTTTGGCTCCAACCCAGTTTGGCTTTGTCAAAGGCAGATCATGCCTTTTAAACTTGGTTGACTTTTTTGAAACAGTCACCAAGGCCATTGACGAGGGAAAGGCAGTCCATACAGCCTACCTAGACCTGGCAAAGGCTTTCGATACAATACCCCACTCGGGTATCATTGAAAAACTCATCAACTTAAATGTAAACCCATACATTACAAGATGGGTTGCAAACTGGCTGAGTGACAGAACCCACAGGGTCAGAGTTGCTGGCGCCATGTCAGACTCTAAGCCTGTCACAAGTGGTGTCCCACAGGGCTCAGTCCTGGGCCCACTCTTGTTTGGCATCTACTTTTCTGAAGTACAAGCAAACACAGGAGGGTTATGGCTGACAAAGTTGCAGATGACTGCAAACTGGGCCGTAGTTGAGAACACATCCGACACAGATATCCTTCAGAAGGGTCTCACAGAAATGGATAACTGGTGCCAGAGCCATGGCCTCAAGTTAAATGCCAAGAAATGCAGTCATACCCTTCGGGAAAAATAAGGTTACCCCTAGCTACCATATAGGTGGCAATCCCCTGAACACAGAAGAAGTTATTAGGGACCTGGGAACCCAGGTTGACAGTAGCCTTTCATTCGACACTCATATTGCTAAAGCAGTTAGGAAGACCTTCTACATTGCCCACCTTATCATGAAGGGATTCACATCTAGATCAAGGGAAGTCATAGTCTCCCTATACTCATCACTCATCAGACCAATGATCGAGTACAATGCCCCATTCGGAATGTATCTGACCCGACACTTGCAGCAGCTGGAGAGGCCACAAAAGTTCCTCACCAAAAGGATAAAGGGTCTCAAAAATCCGTCTTATGCTGCACGACTGAAAGAACTCCAGTTATATTCAGTTGCGTACCGCTTACTCAGAGGTGACCTATGCCTGACATACAAGGCCATGTCAAACCCAGATTTGATGAATATGCTTCATCTCAAAAAATCTAGATCCCTCAGAGCCACAAGGGCGGGTGACTTAAACCTCGACACGGTTATTAATAGGACGTGCTGGAGGGATAGATTCATCACCCAAAGACTCCCTATGCTGTGGAACAAAATCCTGGTTTATGTGAGGCAGAGCACCCCGCTGGCCTTGTTCAAGAGGAATCTTGACCAATGGATGGGAGATTGCAGATACACCCCAGGGGTTACCTCAGTGTCACTGCTCGACAGAGGCACAGCTAAATAATGGGCATAGTTTCTCCAAACTAAGGGGTGGCGTAAGCCACAAAACTATGGCTAGGCTTATAAATGCCCTCGGGCAGATAGCCTAGTATGAACCTATGAACCTATGAACCTATGAACAAATGTCTGAATTGAATGTAGTGCAATAACCAGAGTAAGGTTAAAGCCTGTGTTTTGCTCATTCTGTCTGAAATAATGTTGTATATTCAACCCAGGCAATGAATGCGGTATATGTGTAAGGTAACTGAAGTCCTGGAAAGCTAGCAATATGTCTAAATGCCAGATTTAAAGGAACATTATCAATAAAGTTTAAAACAGGATTTTGCTTTGATAACTAATCTTTTCAAATACGTTCTCATTATTCCTGCATTCACTGCATCTGTGTTCCACTCAGACACCAGTCAACTGTTACATATTAACTATGAAATAATACATCATCATATTTCAGATACACATGGATTGCAGTACCCAGAGTAAGTGTCAAGCCCCAGTTCAGATAATTTCCCTGAAATATGCTGTAGATAGCACTCAGTAAATGAACAAGGTATATGATTAGGTCAACAGATGACCTACACAGCCATACAGGTGTGTAACTGCCAGATTTCATGCGACATTCATCATTAGAGTGTAAAGGGAGATGGTGCTTTGATAACTACTGTATTCAACTAATGTGCTCATTATTCATGTGTTCACTGCATTTGGCATCCAGCATGATACCACACACAGCTATGCAAGTGTAAATGTAGGATTTCACACAAAATGTTGCAGTAAACGTCATAAAGCAGAATACTGTTTAAAGAAGTCATGATACTGAAATAAAGTGCACATAATTCCTGCAGTCACTGCTTGTGGGTTCTTATGCCATTGCAGGCAGCTGATAAATAACCAGCTCTCTGGTGTACTTAGTGTACACCAACATACCTCTCAGCTGTCATGTTTTTGAAAAATGCAATGACTAGTGCCCTGTATGACTGACCCTTGATTATCAGATGCATGATATTACCTGGAATGCAATTTATTGGCAAATCCATTTACAAACACCTTGGTAGTAATGTATGAGCACACTATGTAAAACAGTTCCTTGCAGTTGTGCCTGTGTACCAGCATTTGTTAGTGCTTGGCCCATACTGTCTCATGCTAACAGGTTGAGAGGTATGTACATGCAACAATCATCTATAAAAGAATTGCAGTCACTGTACTCACAACTTAAATTGCACATCTGTATAAGTATGTATTAGTAGTCTGTGTATTAATATTACCTGTGAAATTATTAATGGTATGTTTTTCTTTCTCTCCCCACCCCCAATCATCTTTAATTTATTAATGTTACTTATTATTATGATTTGATATTGATATATTATTTGTAAGTAACTGTTCTGTTGGCCTTATGTATTATTTCATACTAGTTTGCTGTTAACATATTTCCTTATTGTTATTTATTGTTGGGATCATCATAATATTTCTTCATATGTCATTTGGTTAATCAATATTATCTTCCATTATGTTAATACTAACATTTGTTTTGTATTTCCTTTGTTACCTTATGTTTATAATTCATTTACTACAGCACAACAAGGTAGGCCGGTTCCTGGCAATCCAGCTACCTTGGCTCCCCTGGCCGTGGCACCAGTACTCAGCACATCTTGGCAGTAGCCTGGTGTTGCCACTTCTGCTGACCCTGCACTACCTGCGGCATTGGGTAGTTCTGCCCCATAGGCTGGAGCTGGACCCCCCTCTGGGAGCGGAGGTGGAGGGGGTGATTTTGTCACCTGTGAGGAACTGCCAAGTATGATGCATGGGCTGCTGTGCCAAACTGTCAGTGTATGCCTACGCTGGATGGAGAGCATGCTGTCCATGCTGGTGGAGTGATCTCGCCCCAGATGCCAACGTCCGCCACTGACACCACAGGGGCAGTGAAGGAGCAGTGCTGACAGTCCCATGGGTCAGGATTTGAGTTGTATTGCTACCATGTGTGACAGTCATGGGACTGGAATTTCACAACACTCACCATCCAAGATGTTCACCGCCTTCTTGGGTAACACACCAATCCTGTCTGCCATACCTCTCAACCTGGAAACATCAAAAATCTGGGCAAGGCCCATGAAAAATAGGTAGAAATCTGTATGCTGATTAACATCTAATTTGCATACATAATTACGTAACCCCACCCACTCTGATGGAATTGTGGGATACCAACCTTCAAACATAACTGAAGAACAGACAACCAAAATATAGCACCAGAGTCCCCCTGCAGCCATTCCAATGTCCCATTATCTGGCTATTTCACCCCATTTACCATCAACACTAATGTGTGCATACTGCTTTACTTCTGAAATAATTTGGATTTTATTTTTACAGCATAACAATGCACAAACACTAATAGACATCTGGTAAAAGCAGTACTGTCGCACAATGAAAATAAACTTGGCATTAAACTTGTCTGCCCTTGAAACTCACATTCATTGAAACAGCATTGAAACCCACACCACATCCAAAGAAAATGGATCTGGCCAGTGGTGGATAAAGATTATCTTTGGGCTGTTTTCAAATCAATGGCCCCTTGCATACAAAACAAGAAACATACATGTGTTCTTTTCTTTGATACACCTTCCTGACTTTATTAAATTATAGTCCTTATATAATGCAGCACACTAGTTAGAGTGCATTTTTAATTTGTTTGAACTTTTTTCCAGAAGACTGTACTGTAAGCAATGAAACAAAATGCATGAACCAATAATGACAAAACTACCCAATTCAGAACATTTCCATTGTAAAAGTCTACTTCCACACCCACACTATAAATAGAATGACAGCAGTGTAAGCCATAGGCATATTGCACAGCTTCTCGCACTTATTTTCAATTTCCTTTTTGGGGGGGGTCAAAAGATCATAAACCAGGGACACATTTTAAACATTGCTTATATAATTTTGTAAAGTTGCTAGAATAAAATGCTGTGTTATCACCATGCATTTCACTAGTAAGTCTTGAGCCTATGTACTACAGTCAGAGCAACATACCACTATGCTAAATCAGCATCTTCCTGAAAAACAGGAAGACTGAAACTTACTGGCTATCATTTAGTGAATTAATTTCTCACTTCTCACCAAAGCTCTCAACTCTTAGCACAAAAAATCTGGGGCATTACAAATTCAGTTCTTCTCACTATAGCTCTCAACTCTTAGCACAAAAAACCTGGAGGAATACAAATTCAATTCTTCTCACTATAGCTCTCAACTCTTAGCACAAAACAAAACCTGGGCAAAGCTCATGACAGGTGGTGGTGGCTAGGGACTTTAGGCTCTTTTTACCCTGTAGTCAAGGTACAGGGTTTGAGCCTGAGTACCTCTAGCCACCAGGTGTATTGACTGGGGGGCATTTACACACACACACACAGACACACTTACCAGTTTCTTGTGTTAAGTTTATGAGTATTTAAAAATTGCCTGTTTACTGGCGTCCTTATTTACAAGATAAGGGCTTGAGAGCTACAAAAAACTAATATTCTGTAAAGACCCTACTCTGAATAAGTTACAGTGAGAAGCATACCTTTCAACTTATCAGGGACATATCCAGCAATAATTGGGGACATAGCTCTCAACTGCATACCACAAAAAAATTGGACAAATCCAAAAATAATAAGGGAACAAAGTCTCAAAAATAAGGACAAATTTTCAATATTGCTGTTATGAACTTAGAAAGTTGCTAGAATAAAAGCTCTTCTGTTAGCTTGCATTTTCTGAAGGATGTGAAGCCTGTCATTATTTAATGAATTCAGTCCTCATTGATTTGCAACAAAAATCCAGAAATGGACAAATTTTATGAGGAACAGACCAAAAATATGAGACAAAAATCTGGACATTCTGCAAAAACCTACACAGTTCAGAGTTATTATGGAGACAATCAGTGACACCTAAAATGTTGGTATTGTTAACTTGAGACACTGAATGTCATTTTAAAATACCTTTTCTGGGGCAAAAGTCATCTGTAACTCTTAATTACTTGCATTATTAGGTATAATTCGCCAACTTTTCTCCAAAAGTCATGACTTTTTAGGAGGGATTAAGAGGGACTGAGCTAAAACTAGAGTCAAAATCAGAGGCAGTTGAGAGGTATGAAGTATATGCACAGAAAGTTTTCCTTTTTTCCCTTCAACGTACAGTAGCATAGCAGAATATTCAGCTGTACAGTAATGCACGCAGCTGAAGGCTTGTCTGTACCCTTTCAGCATTTTCAATTGAACCCCCACAACAGCCTAACAAAATAATGAACATTTTGCTGCTGAAAACAAATCTTATGCAATAAAATCGCCCATGCAGACTACTGCAGAAAGGTCGCTTAAAACATTCCAAGCTGCCCATGAAAACAGTACATTTTATCGCATTTTGCTTTGTGTGCTTTTCTGCATACCATATGCAAAAATTATTCACACACACCCTTTGGTTCAAACAATGCCCAGCACGTAGTGATTGGCCACCCTCAACATGTAACGTAACACCCGGCCTTCCACTGAGTTTTCAAACGCCAATTGTAAAACTTCAAGAATGTGATTGTTAAAGGGGAATGAGGTCACGCAGGGAGGAATGATTGGAATAGGAGCAATCCGAGCAAAATCTTGTGAAATATGAACTGTGTTGATTTTTGTACAGTGGAAAGTCTAAAGTAAAATGTTTCTACCCTCCCCAAAACAGTCCACCTCAAAGCTGTACATGTGGGAAGTAACCAGGTTCAGGACCTTGGACTCTCACAAATACATTGGTAAATCTTATATGAAAAGAAATTGTGAAGGAAACAAACTATTAGTGGTCGGGATGTATGTGACAGACATGCTGTCATATGGGCTGTTGAAAAGCGCTGAAAAATATTGACAGAGTGACTGAATCATTTTCTTTTGTACATCCCTTGTGTCACACTCACACACACACACACACACACACACACACACACACACACACACACACACACACACACACACACACACCACTCCTTATCATTTTACATCGCAGCCAAACAGGTGTCTTCATTCAGCCAGGCCAGCTGTTTCTGCTTGAATTTGAAGCAGCTAGTTGTTCCTGCCATTCCGCTGTTCCTGCTCACATTTGAAGCAGCTAGTTTCCTTACATGATCCAACAGCCAGGCCAGCCATTCCCGCTTACATTTTGAAGCAGCGGCTAGCCGGAAATGCATGAGCTCCTTGAACTCAATTCTGACAGGCTGGTAGAGAGAACTGACATCATCATTGCGATGGCTGGAATCCCAGAGGGAGCTGACGTCATCACGTATGTGATGACGTCAGCTCTAACAGCTGCGGAAATTTAAAAAATTAAAAAAACAAAAAGAAATAAATCAGAAATTAAGGGGTGCCACTTGGGAATCATGGCTCCCCTTCATTTGAACCCCAAAACTTGGTAAAAACCGAGTAATTTGGCATGGTTGTGAGGTCTGTATGCTGTCTTGTCTGCCTGCAAAAGCTTCCTCCCCTACCCAACTTACCACCCTTACGTGTACCTATGTCCCTTCCCCAACATTCCACTCTCACCTTAAAAAAATAATGGGCGCCTGTCCCCCCAAAAATAATTCAACCCAAACATAGCTCTCCATTTTGCACATGTGTGCACTGGGCACACATAATTTTGTCCAATTGGCTTGACAATGCACTTATGTTGTTGTCACCCCTGTCTGGGGGTTGCACTCCAAATTCAGCTAAAAATTCTGTGAAAGTACACAGTTGTTGCTGTTGTAAAAATGGATAGTTATGGTTATGTTCTACACCCATCCTGCACATCCCTACCTGCCTTTCACTTTGTTTTTCCTCCTGCTTGTATCCCATTTCACCGCTGTCCTATCTCCCCATTTTTCTTTTCTTTAAAGATTTTTTGAGTGACATGGCGCCGGTTACCGCTTTGCTTAACTATTCTAAGTAGCACCACATTGATATATGCTTTTGAAACAATATTAATCAAGTTCAAAAAGTACACCTGCACCCTATTTTAAACCCAGGACCATTGCACCTGCAGAACAGTGGACCAACCCAGCAAGCCACACAGCTGCTAATTAACACAGGTGTTTTAATCAAAACAGGGTAATGCTCAATTTCCCATCATTAAGCATTTTGAAGTGAAGCTGTGCATAGCACTGCACCGTGCAAATCAGCTAAGAGATTAATTTTAAAAAGTATTGTAATTGGCACTCTATTAGAGAAATACATCACTATAAAGCCACACACATAAGCTTAGACGTAAGTGAGGTATCTAATAGCAGGTAACCTTGCGATTATATGTACAACATGTAAGAGTACACTTGCTAAAACATTAATGTAAAATAGTTTTTTTTACTGGGACTCTGGTATACTAATACAGTATTTCACAGCAATTAACTGTGTAATGATAACTACAACATGTGAAGATACACCTGCAGTAACAGTGACTCTGTAGCTCTTTCTGTAAAATGCATTGAAAACATTACGTTTTGGTGCATATGCTCCTGGGTTCGATTACAGTTGCATCTAGCAATCAAAATAAATGTATGTGGACATCAACATTATAAATTGTGATATGTATGTCTGTCTCATCACCTATTTATCCACCCAAAGCAGTACATTTGGAATGTCTGCATCTAAATAATAGAGGCCATAGTCCTACAGATAGAACCACTCTTAACTAGTTCTAGTACAACATTGGAAAGTGCAGATAATGTCAGGTCATGCATTAGCCTGAATTCCCAGAGGATGTTGAAGTGTGTACTGAAGTTGTGGCCCAGTAATATCAGACTGCAGCCCACAATGATGTGCTGGTGATATCACATACAACCACAGCTGCACAAGTAAGATACATATATGGAGGATGAGCTAAACACAATTGTTGCCAGCATACATTGAACAGGGGACTAGCATGCAAAACACATGACTTGGCAGTTGTCCAACTGGGTAACATCATGGTTAATGTACTCACTACCTTTTTCTAGGACACACCAAACATTTTGCTTATATTGTGTTACTGATGCCATTGGCAGACATACTTACTTGGACACATACCTTAATTTCCAGTGGGATGGGTACCCTCAATCTGGCTCTGCCTATACAACAAGGCTGCCACAGGTCCCACACTTACCCTTAAAGCTTGTTGTTCTGCAAAGTGTTCACCATCTCTGCCTATGCTTATTGCCTGCAGCATCAGCTTCAGCTTCAGCCTGTAGCATGCACATTTGTATTTAAAAAGTAGCTGTTGTAGACATTCTGTCTGCCAAGATGCAGTACCTGTACCCCAGTAATTTCCAACCCAACATATAAAAAAGGGGTTGTGATCTACATTGAGGCCTTATATCTTGTTCAGTGGTGTCATGGAATTGGCTAATTATACTACCAATCAGCTGTGTTGGCTGCAATTATCATTTCAGAAGCACAAATTGGTTTAGCGACAAACACTTGCTAATGGGAAATATGTTAAAAATGCAAACAGATAGCTAGCAGAACCATTGTGTATAAGAGATACTTTGCAGGGTGAACTCATTGGCACAACATTTATATATATGTACCTTTCAACCAAGCAGTATTGTACTTCTATAGGTAGGTAACCATTTTGTTTCCCACATAACGCATATGTTCCAATATACTTAGGGGGAATGGGAATTAGATCATTAAGCCTTTCTGAG
Source organism: Protopterus annectens (assembly GCF_019279795.1). Classification (NCBI taxonomy): domain Eukaryota; kingdom Metazoa; phylum Chordata; order Ceratodontiformes; family Protopteridae; genus Protopterus; species Protopterus annectens. Next base: position 1,455,765,321 of record NC_056731.1, on the reverse strand, counting down.
AACTGTAATGATGACATGTTACTGATCTCCAAATGTGTTACACCTACAGTGGAACTAGAGTACATCAAGGGTAGAATGCTCACCGGTATCCTGGAAATTTCCATTGATAGCAGTTGTAATACTACACTGCTATTTGTCTGGCAATGTTGTTTTTATATATTATAAGGAGTATTTACACTGGGTCTGTATTATATGTTCAAAGTTTGAAAACGTTGAACATTAAATAATCAAATTTAAATCCTCAAAGTTTCAAATATCGAACATATAATTAAAAAAAAAAAAAAAAAAACGGAACTTACCTGACTAGTGTAGGCATGCATCCCCCCGCTCTTTTTAATATACCAACTCCGAGACTGCACTATAGTGCAGTAAAAGGAATATTTCCCTTACTGCAATGTAGTGTGGCCTCAGAGTTGGTATATTTAAAGAGTGGGGATGTGGGGGGTGCAGGAGGGCTTGCCCCTCTGCCTACAGCCATTAGTTTTGGGTTTGTTTTTTTTTTTTTTTACATATGTTCAAAGTTTTATAACTTCACTTCAATCATTTAAATTAGATATTATAACATTCGAAGTTATAAAACTTTGAACATATGATATAGACCCTTTACACCTGTGGGCCACACTTTAATGGACTCCTTTGTTGGGTGTGTGATCATAAATCAGTATCTGTCATGGAACAAAGAGGAATAGCTGCCTTTTGGTACTATTCTATTTGCATCCACACCTGTACTTTGCTTGCATAGTGATGAATATGAGATGTGTAATTAAGCAGTGAATACTGGTAGCCATCTGTTATTGCTGTATCTATACATACTGTACTCTCATGTATGTGATCTGACATGTATTCCTATGTTTTTGTCTTTCAGGAAGTATGCATCCTCAGTACCGGGCCCCTTCTACAAATGCTGAAAATGACACTGTCCTGGAGGCCTTGCGTCAACACCATCAGTCCAGGGGGAGGCCAAACAGGGAAGAGTGGGCAGCATTGTGGGCTGACCTGGTTTGCGATTTGCATGCTATTGGTCATCAGAGCAGGACATATGAGCAGGTGCAACACCACATTGATAGACCTCACAGTATTTTCAGGACATTACAGATTGCCAAATGTGTTAACTGTGCAGAGTTTTGCTAAATGACAACAATGTACATCATTATTACCCATGAGATTCTTGATTAAAGAGCTTTTTATTTACAAGTAACTACAGATGTTTGTTAGAAAATTATGCCCTCATGTCCTAGCATATGAGGTTTGGGGATAAACAAGTCTGTAATGCTGACAGCATTGTATACAGCTTAACAGGTATTGCAACATAGTACTGCAGAGCATAGTAGTACAGGTATTACGGTACTACTTTTCCCTTTTTATCACAGGTGACCAGATGAGTTGGTCTCTGTCTCCTTCACAACCTGATATCAATATGTGTTCAGACGCTGATAATGATGACAGCCAAAGTGAGGCACAGGTGCCGATTGCAGGTGCTGAATCTGTCACAGAGGTTGACATCCCTCTTCTGCCCTAATTGTAACCATACACAGTCGGGTCTATATCAGTCTGTCAAAACGGCTGGCGATCGAATACCAGATGTTCAAACTGTGAAGTTCGAACACTGATTATCGCGAAGCCACGAAACACCAAATTCTTTCCCAGGGAAAGAATTCGGTGGGCCGTTTCTGTGGCTTCACGATTATCAGGACTGTGGTGGGAAGTTACAGTTCAGGTTCAGGTAACTGTGCGATTGTGTGGACTTTAGGGTTAGGGCGCGGGTTAGGTGAGTTAGGGTTAGGGCGCGGGTGAGGTGTGTGTGCGATAGTGACAGACTTTTGGGTTAGGGCGGGATAGGTGAGATAGGGTTAGGGTGCAGGTCAGGTGAGTGTGTGATAGTGACGGACCTTAGGGTTAGGGTTTGGGTTAACGTAAGTGGATAGATAGTAGTGTATGTACAGTTTAGTGCAGGGTTAGATGTCGGATTTTAAGTGTTTGTGTGTGGATTGCTGTTTTCTTGGTGTGCTTGTGTTGTGTGTGTGTTTCTTGGAACAGCGATTTTTTTTCCCTGGGAAAAAAAATCGCTGTTCTAAGACGTCACTGTTTTTGTACTTCCTGGTTAGAAGTTCGAACATACGGTGTTCGAACTTCATCCATTTCGGTGAACTGATATAGACCCTAGGCAGTCAGTATGGCTATGAATACCCAGTCCCCTGAGGCCACAGATATTGGAAAGTCAGAAGGTGCGGACATTGAACGGGAAAGTATGACTACTGTGGCTGCACTGAGTGTCAATACTGGCCATAGCCAAACAGATGGTGAGGTTCTACACAGGTGGATTGATAGGGGTGCTCGTAGGTGGCCTGTTGTCTTTCCACCACCTGTTGCAGGTGTCTTATCACATGTCACTCAGTGTATGTTTAGGGCATCATGGAGGTACAGACATGTTCCAAAATGAACTGCGGATGAATGCTCAGGGTTATGGATGCAGCACAGTCTGACATCCATGGCTGCCTCCACCATGTTGCTGATACCCTGGATTGTTTAACTGATGCAGTAGGGAGACATTGGTCTGAGACAGATCACAGAATATCTGTCTTGGAGTGCACATTCTCTGTGATGAACATCTGATTGGAGTTGAGTGTCAGACTTGTGGATGTAGGTCAGCAACTACATCTGCTGAGAGTCCATGTGGCCATGCACAATCATGCTCTTGTAGTGGCAGTACATCCAACACTCCCAAGGGGAGTGTACTGTCCATACCAAGACATGGCAGGCCATGGGTTCTTGGTCCTGGGCATTCCCTTGAAGGAAACAAACCCAGCAGACAGCAGTCACCCACAGGCAAAAGCCCCACTCCTGACCTTGGGTGTGGAGGTGCCATTGCAACTCCTGGAAGACCCAGTTTCCATGTTCGGGGGTGGAAATGGTGAGCTGTCAGCTCTACCATGTATGGTTCAAAGCTGTCCATCATACTGATATATAGAGCTAGCACTGAGCTTGACTGTATTCATGCAGATACTCACATACCACTGCCACAATAAGGTCACCTACAGACACACACAACACATTTCCATGGTCCATCTTACCTGCTTCCCTTCCTGAGTCATATGCTTGCCAACCTATTGGGTCAGCCTAGGCCTACTGCACCCCTACACTACACTCTTTGCAAGTGATGATATGTGTGCCACATTCCTGTCATCCTTGTCATAAGTGCAGGGAAAAGAAGCTATGTGTCTGATGCACAGGGTGACTATTGAAATGACTATGTATTTGTTTCATCCATTGTTGCTTTTGACATGCCACTTGTACTCGTCACTGACAGATATTGTATGCTGCTATTTATAATGAGTAAACCACATTATTGTTCTGTACATTATGTTGGGTGATGCTGTCATGGCTGTATACTTACACAATGAAAGGTGTCTCATGGAACTGTTTATGTTTCAGATTCAGGATTGTATAGAGCACAACTATGGGTACACAGGTACAATAAAGCCATACATGTCAGAACACAGGATAGAATGTCAGCACAGAAGAAAAATGTCTTCAGAAAGGTAAAGCAGTATAGGTGCATGACTGCATGGGTTCATATGTGTATAGCAGGCTAACAAGAACAATGGCTTCTTTCAGCCTAGTCATGCATCCCTAATCTCTGACAAAGTCTGGCACCCTTGATAAGTGTAAGTAGGGTTTTGGGGTCTGACACATCTACAAGCTGTGGCATAAAAAATGAACCATCTACAGTTTCCCTCTGTCCTTTACAGATATTTGTCCTAAGCCACTTATGACTGTTTCATTCCACATCCATTGCAAAACTTCCACATGATTTGCCTTACAGAGGAAGTTTGCCTCTCATGGATGGGAAGTCTGTTACATATAGGGTGTAGTATGTGGCTTACCAAACTGTCTCTTCAGCATGTTCTATTTATACCACAGTCAAGGTGTAGCTGTGTAGAACAGGTCATTTTTGTGCTAGTCCTTTCTTGGATATGCGTGAGTTGTACAGTGGGATCTAACACTTACCTATATGGCAGCCATACACCTTTCCTCCAAAGCATGTAGAAGACAGAATACACAGTTACAGCCTTGACACAGTCTGCATAGGACATGTTATATACATTGCAAACTGGTTTACTGTAGAACCTCTATGGTTGTTACAGTTGTTGGATATGCCTGTGTAGTCACATACCAAATATGGCATTGCATTCCATGATAGGTGTGATGAGTGCCAAATACAGTGTAATAATGACATTCTGGGATTTACATGCCATACTTTTCTCTATAGGTTGTGCAATATTGAATGAATACCCACATCTTACTGACCAGTGAAAGTCAAAGGCTACTTCACTCTGTCAGGCCACTGCTTAACAATGGCCTGCTGTGACATACACACAAGCAAGACTCTATTTCTAATGGCATTATCAATTACCGTTGTTGATATGTGGAAAGTGTCCCAACCCCTCTACTCCTATTCCACACAGACACAAAGCTTGATTCCATGCTGCCTCACACACTCGTCAGTACATATAGATTCATAGGTTCATAGATTAGTACTAGGCTAACTGCCCTTGCGAGCCATTTTAAGCCTAGCCAATTATCCCTTGTGAGACTCAAACCTTGCACCTTGTGTTTGTAAGGCAAACACCTTAACCATTACACCACCCTCCCAACCCTGATGAGCAGTTTGCCAACACGCACACATCACCACATACTCCACCCACACCCACGTCACAAACACATGCATGTGTGGAGCTCCTTACCAGACACATACACAAACAACAGACACCTCAGAAACCCAATTGCAAGCTCACTACACATAATCATGCATCTGTAGAACACAGTACATGTAATAGCGCATGCACCACTGTCTCAACGGTCAAACACTTGAGGTGAAACACAACTCAAAACTATTATTCATAGGTGATTACATCATGAGACACATTGATGTCCCTCTCACCAGGCTACAAATGGAAAAGGTCACATTTAGCTGTCTGTGAGGTGCCAGGATGCACCATATCACACATGCATGCAGATCTGTCAACATCAGGTAACATTATGATGACTTCACAGGTCCTGTTAATGTGTATAACTTAAGACATACCTCAGTCGACTGTATACAGATACATGACTGAGCTTACAGACTCTGTGTCTCCAGCAGTTATGTTCATAGCCTTCAGCTGCATTTTACCTTCACCTAGGATGATGGCTCAATACACACAAAAAATGACTGAAGTCAATAATTGACTTATCATGTGGTGCATTATAAGGGAATCCAGTACATGTCAGCCAGGGATAGCTTGCCCAGCAGACCTCAATTCTTTGCCAGAGATGGTGTTCATCGGTCACCCCTGGGAGTCTGTGTACTGACCAAGGCTGCTGACATCTCCATAGTGCATCTTATAGGTGGTGTCTCATGGGAAACTATCCAATGAGGAAATGCCATCTTCAAACATCACAGTTATGCTGCCACATGCTAGGAATGCCAGCACTACACACCACTCACTGGAAGGTGTCCCAAACTTGGAAGATGCAGATATTTCTGCAGTCACATACACCTGGTCAAGGCTGTGGATAGCACCATGGCCATACCAGGCTAGAACCTTCCATATGCTCAAACCTCAAACTGAAAGTCTGCCAGTTAATGCAGGTGGTGTATCTATATTCAGTAAAGATAGATACACATCCAGATTGGTTAAACAGTGTGATTACCTGGAGACACTGCAGCTGCTATTCACTGCTGGTAAGGCACCTATTCAAGCCATTGCCAGCTACAGGAGCAACTCCATGAATCAGAACACCTGCTGTGTTTATTTGAATCTACTTGCATCTATCAAAATACATCACAACACAATGCTGTGGGATGACTTTCACTAATTACCAACTGCACTGGTTATTCATGCTCAAACTCACTTGCCCAAAGGTTAGTCCATGTCCTGAACTACAATGCCCAGAACCAGTGGAGTGGCATCCTCACAAGGGGAACTGATGTATAGCATCAGATACTTACCAACAATGTTGACCACTGTAGCACCTCCACTGTGAGGCCTCCCCGGTGAGATCTGAACATAAATTGGTCTTCTTAAAAGTAAGAATCACACCTGTACCCCGCCTTGCAGCAAACACATTTATAAACTTCAACAAAGCAAATTATAACCTCCTATGGGATCGTATAAAAAGCTGAACTGCACCTCCCCCCTCAGATGGGACAGACAACTATGCTGAGCTTTATGCAAGCACCTGCACAACTGCATAGACTTGGTTGTACTTGACAGGAGGAAAACAAACTCCTCATGGCACAGCAAACTGGGGGCAGTCATGCAATCCCCCAGTCATGTCAATCTCATATAAGAGGGTCATCATGAACAAATGCTTGTTGATATATTCATGGACATAAACCCCATGCAAATGTGTATGTAGTATAATTTCCATCAGTAACACCAATGTTCCTGGTAAGTGGCACATCAGTAGCAACACCTGATGTACATACTCATGGGTGATAGACCTGGCACACAGACCTGGCCACACATTTACACCAATTTTACCATGGATCACCATGTCTGCCCAGTGGTAAGACGGGAAGTATTTGTCATTACTAAGGATACCATCACCAGATAATGACGTAGATATAACCTCTGTGTAGTCTTCCCTCAGCATGCCAATATTTGACTGCAATGACCATTTTGTCATGTACCTTACCAAGCACTAAGTGGCAATTGAATAGCAAAACAAAGGTTCCTCATAAGGGAACTTTAAGTCTCCAGTATCTGTCCTATAGGGATTTCTGAAATAACTGTCATTGTAGCTTGTGCCATATAGACTACTCAGATGTGATCTCTGCCTTTCATACAGGGCAGTGTCTGACCCTACTATATTGAAATGCTGCATATCTGTAGCTGGAATGGTACATGGAGTACTCACTGTAAGGACATTAACCTGGTAACTGACATTACCAATGCATTCTGGTTGGGGAGATATGTCTACCAGACTTTAACAAACTTTTGAAACAGACTCCCATTTAATGGAAAACAGTGCACCTCATTGGCAGTCTTCAGATGCAATCCGTATGCTTGCCTGGATGACAGTTATTTCACAACAGGGCTTCTGCTGGTGTCCCTCATGGACAGGGGCAATATGTGCTGATCATGTAAATAAGGGTAAGAACTTGACTAGGATTTTAAGGGAGCTAGGGCCATTAGGGTACTAAAATCCTATGATCCCATGATCACATATGCTGATGTAAAATGGTCCAACATCCACATATACAAACTTGGCTACAGTGAGAATAGAACCACTACCAATTAATGTTTTCAGAACACTGCACAGCACATGCATACACACACAAACATACACACACACACTAAGTTGGCTGCAATTAGATTAGAACCCTTACCTATCTAATTTTACACACTACAAATCACAGGACTTAATGCACATGCTACAGTTCAAGTCTGCTATTAATATCTCTTCAGGTAATGTTTTGCTAGATGACATCAGCAGGCCTTGTTGTGGTCAGGAATTTGGAAGAACATGTCACCTGCTACAAACAAAAAACCTACAAAACCCTAGAGTGTGGTGATCATATTTATTTTTTAGGGAGATGCACGCACACACACACACACACACACACACACACACACACACACACACACTAAGCAGATCATGGTATTTATTGTATGTGCCATGGATAAAGTCTGACATTAGAATGGCAGTTGTGAGCTTTAGGGCACATGTCATCAGCAGACCTTGTGGAAGACAGAAACTTGGCGGCTGGCATCACCTGCAAGAGCCATAAAGTGCAGACCATTTTAGTTTTGTAGTCAATGTGGGATTCCCATTTGTTTTGCAGGGAGATGTGCATGCATGCACACACATAAACACACACACACACACACACACACACACACACACACACACACACACACACACATGCACACATACCCACAAGCCAAGTAGACAGGAGTGAGATTAGAACCCCTACCTATCTAGTCTTACACACTACAGATCACAGTATTTATCACACGTGCCACAGCTGATGCCTGTGTTATACATGATGCAGGTGACTACTTGTGGAGTACATAAACTAGGCTTGTGATGAACAGCTTGTGTGGTCCACAAGGTGACATTGCTTCTCACCATTTTCTGTGTCTAGTAGCCTAGCAGTCAGATAACATTTTTTTTTATCTTAGCTATGTGGCTACAGTACCCATTTTGGCCATATGTTGGTGTTTGCATTTGGATAGACAAGTCTGTGGACAAAAACAATGTGCCCTGTCAATGACTGTTTACACATGATACATACCACTTGTTCACTTGTTGATGTATGTGTAGTGACATCCAGCAGGCACATGGGGCTGTAAGTAAGTGCCTTATTTACTGTTGAACCTTTACTTTTGGTCCATTGAGCAACATTATATATGTGTCATAGTACAGCTTTACTCACAATTATCAGAGTATGTAGGACAATACAGACACACACACACATATAAACATATGTATTTATGTCTATAACAGGAGTGTATATATAAATGGAGGTGTGTGTGTGTGTGTGTGTGTGTGTGTGTGTGTGTGTGTGTGTGTGTGTGTGTGTGTGTGTGTGTGTGTGTGTGTGTGTGTGTTATGTAAAGAAATAGACAGAATCAGGAATGTATGTATGCAGTCTACACCTACCTGTACTCCAATCCAGGATTTGTGTGTTAAACAAAATTATATCTGTCCCTGTTTGTGCAGTGCTACATGTCACTGGCATTAGCTACAACTTTCTAAATTTGTCTAATGTAATTAATATGTGACAGAGGTTAATTTTACACCACACACAGACTGTCTGTAATATACAAAGTAATGATACCTCACATCCAAAATAAGTGTGTACTTCTAGATTAGAATCATGAATGCCATCACACAAGCTAACTCCCATAGTCCTTTGAACCGCACAAGCTGCTTGATTGGCAGGGATCATTCATCACACAATCAAACTCATAAGTATGTACATTGTTATTCCTGCGTCGAGTATGGTCAGTTTCTATGTTACTGTCCTGAGACTGCCTGGAATGCTGATATACCACTGATGAGTTTCTGTTACAGCAGTTACAAGGGAACGCTGCTGTTTTGGGGGTGATGGAACACCACCACATGTTCTGCTGGGATACACAATAGTCTGACTATTATGTCACACTGCTGGCTAACTTTTCCCTTGACTGATGTACCATTAATCTGTTGCCATAAGACTGCATGTGTATTCCATGCATGAAGCCCAGTGAATAGTAATGGAAACATGATAGTGGAATGGGTATCTGTAGTCCCATGTGGATGTTATTTCTGTCTGGGTAGCCCACTATATTTACTTGCATAATGTAGTAGATCCACACAATGCCTATCAAAATAATTCCTTACCAGTATTGTGTAGGTTACAGACTTACCTTGCAAATGCAGCAGGTGACATAACTGTAGTTCAGGGCTGACTCTGTCAGATGCAAGCAATACACAACCAATACATGGGTAGGTGCAGGATGTGTGGGGTGCCTGCCATCATTTTTAATTTCTGTATGTGACTAGGAGTAAGGCGCAAGTCCCTAGCTCCCTAGGTTGTCAGTGAATGTGCTATGCATTGCCTCTTAGCCAAAGTCAGGGCATACTGACATGCCTACATCTGCCTACAGGGACATCAGCATGGAGTTCCTCCTCCAATTCTTCCTGTGACTGTGGCTGTGGTGACCTAGACACTTATGGGGGGGTTGTGTATCCCTTCCCTTTGCTGATCCTGCTGCAGCTGTTTCCACAGGCTCAAAGTGTGTAGCACTTACTGTGAATATATGTGCACACTTGCCTGGAGAATACAGCAGGGCTCCACCGGATATATCTAGGTACTGGAACCATCATTTCAGAAGCCCGAGTATACACTCTATGATGTTTCTAGTTTATGCAGGTGCCTCATTATGGCATTCTTCTGCAGTTGTGTGCACATTTCTGATGGGTGTCATCATCCACAGTTCCAGGGCATAGCTAGCATTCCCCCAATAAATGGTCATGTGGGATGTCCCCCCTAGCCATCATCAGGTACAGCTGTGATGTGTGCCAAATATGGGAGTCATGATAACTGCAAGGGCTGCCAGCATACACATTCAGAAAAATCCCTTGGGCATTGCACATGACGTGGCAGTTGATGGAGTGGTACCTCTTGCGGTTAACGTACATTCCACCCTACTCACCAGGTGCCTTGATGTGCATGTGAGTGCAGTCTATAGCACCCAGTATTTTAGGGTAGGGTGCTACATGGTAGAAGTATTTCATATTGCTGGCCCTTGCCTTAGCGGACAGGGGAAAATATATGTGCTCACTGGCATGTGGTAGCATAGCATCCAGGAACTGGTGGAGTATCCTGGATGCAGATGCCTGTGACACCCCCATCATGTCCCGAGTTGGTCTTAGAAAGGTACCTGTAGCTAGTATCATAAGGGCTACACATACCTTTGTTTTCACTGGGATGGGTTTCTCTCTGTTGGCTCTGGCTATGAGATGAGGGCAGCAGAGCTCAGTGAGTTCTTGTAATATGTCCCTGTCCACCCTGCAGTGTTCTACAATCTCCAGCTCATGTAGCTCCTGGAAGGTTACCCTGGGCCTGAACACTCCTCTCCTTCTCAGCCTAGGCCTATTATCAGCAGCACTGACTTCAGCATCTAGTGAATACAGATGTAGCAGACCTGCAGCTGCCCCTAGCATTATCTCAGTTAAAATTCCCGAGTCTGTACTCCAATGGTCCAGAGTATTGTAGAAAAATCAGAATGTAGGGTGTATGCATACTTTATACAGGTCTGTTGTAGGTCCATCAAGTGTGAGTGACTAATTATTTTGCATTTTACCTGCCTAGATTACAATTAACATAATTTATTGGCCCTACTTTATTGCATGATGTGGCACTTTGCTCCATGCCATGCGACATATCTTATACAAAAGTCAAAATCAATAATTGAATATATCCGGATTTAATTACTTGCTGCCTACATCATCACTGTCACCTAGGTGGTCTTTTCAAGTGAACATGCTCAGCTATGCAATGATCCATGCAAACATGTGCACCGGGAATTAAGAATTCCTAAAAGTAATTGGACACACACCCCCTCCTGGCTTCCACATCCAGTGGAAATATCAACAAGTTGTAGGAACCTACATGAAAAGGATCTGCAGACACAGTTGCTCCTTTTACCATTTCACCAAATTCACATAATTTGCATACATATCCATGCTGACAGCATGGAAACTACATAGTTCATAGCTATATTACCTGCATAACACCACCACTACACCATTGTACTGACCCAATGCAACATCCTATAATACATTTCTGACAAATGCTGTTGTTTCCTAATTTTTTTTATTTTCAATTAAGCTTGTTTGCATATGGCAGCTCATAGCACAAATATGCTGAAAATATTAATAATATATATATATATATATATATATATATATATATATATATATATATATATATTTTTTTTTTATATATTCCTTTCCTTTTTCAGACATCCACAATGCACATTTTGAACACATATGTATGTGTTCTAACATTTAGTGAGGAGTTGTGTCCATTTTTCTGATGTTTTACATCCCCTTCTGTCTGTGTAGGCTCCTGTATGTGGAAAAGTTCTGCATACACTATGATTCAGACACGGAGTCTGCACAGCTGCCTTTCTGCTTGCTGGATCACTCCAACTTGGTCATTTGCATAAGATTCACCTACTTATTAGGTAATTCACATTACATGGAACTTTCCTTGTTTGCACATGCTTGCACAATGCTAAACAGCACTTACTGAATCTAAAAACGGGACGATGCATACACAAAAAAAAAAAAATCATGTAGGCTTTACTGAATTTCCCCCTTTGGAATTATTCTAGGCTACATATGAAAGATGTATTGTGTGGGAGGCACATTCTTGCCACAGAATTGTGGTACAAGAGGTTGTGGTCACACCATCCTGTCATTTGCAAAAATAATTGCATGATTTCAACATTTACATACTGTGGAAAGGCATCTATAATGCACAAAATGTTACAATGCTAAACAAAAGTGGTTCTACAATGAAACAACAGCTTCCTAAAAGACAACGTTGCAAAAGAATGGAAAAAAAATGCCTGAAATCCAAAAATGTGAAAAACTCCTTTTTAATGTTTTTTTGCAGGTGTGCAATTCCCTCATCTTCATCCTGAATTTATATATACCAATTCCATGACTGCACCATTTTGAAGAAAGAGAAACTTCCTTAAAGTAGGGAATTATTGCTGACACACAATTAGAAACTGTGCCAGCAATGATTTCCTATGGAAGAAAAATGGCATTATGCATTATCTTTTTTCTGCAGTTAATGATGCCTGAGCAATTTCATCTCAAGCATGAGTAGGGAAGCCATACAAAAGCATCTCTCTTCATGAACAGCTCATTACTCAGTTTAATGTACTATGTAAATATGTGATTGCCCCTAGTTCAGGAGCAATATCTGTCTTCTCACAGAGGAATGGAACTGCAGGAGGGAAGATGGGATGAAAAGTATTATAATTTAACATCTGAACTGGGTAAGAGTGCTTTCTTAAAAGATTGCTCTTTAGGTGCATGACAACTTGGGGAGATCAGGGGGCTTTCTGTTAAAGATCACAGCAATTTTGCATAATAATTTGCATGAGTTTGGAAGTTGTGCTTTATATAATGTTAACCATGCCTATTCGAGGCAGGAACGGAAAGTGTTTTGCATGCAGTTTTAGTTGACCACTGCATGGGGACTTGACAGATGGGTGGAGATGATGAGAATATATTTTTAAAAATTGTGGAGGCAAGCTAACCAGTTGACATGTAGAAGTAGATGCATACTCTTCTCATCTGACAGTGCACTTGCTAGCCTTCTATATGCACTGGCTGCACTGCCACATGCATCACGTAGAAGATGTCTTCCATGTCATCAGGATAATGTTTTTTAGTTTAATCATCTAATGGTCTGCTGACTATTCCTTGGAGGATCAAAACTGTATATTGCAGTCCTGCTTTATACAAAAATGTATTTAGTTCTCATGCAACTCTTTTCAGCCTTATGTATAATATTTACCAAATAAATTTGTGTTTCTTAAGACAGTGCAAAGAACTGGAATCATGATTTTCTTTAGTTTACTGGCTGATATTTTATTTTGGCTATGTAAGGGAATCACAAATTTAATTATTTCACAAGGGATTTGGACATTTAAAAACTATGTAAATAATACATAATTTTCAGTTCAGAGGTATACTGTCATTTCACTCGTAATGCCACATGAGCTGAAAAGCACATTTTAATGTTTGCTTTTCTGTTAAAAGAAAGAATACCTCAGTATATTTGAAACAAAATGAAACAGGCTATTCCTGTGGTGACTAAGAGAGACATTCACATCTCAGAAAGCCATGCCCAGGAATTTTAACTAAGGCTGGCAAGGTCCTTATTATATTCAAAATAAAGTATTTCAAATGAACTGAAGACTCTACCACAAGCACCTATTCAAAATGAAGAAGAAATTTCCAGATCCTAAAAGCGTTATGAAGATACTTAGATAATTTTATACCCAGATGTTACTCTCCAAACACAGATATCTAAAGCACTCAAATAGGAGTGCTTCATTCCTTACAAGCCGTTAGAGCTTCCTCGCTCCATAACTCGCATTTGCGGCCAAACAACTGATCCCAGCTTCTCTCGCTTGCATATATAATCCATAACAGCTCTGCACTCTTACCTCTCGCATTTGGAACAGCTTCTCTCACTCGCATATAATCCTGCAGCTCAATTCTGATTCCATTCTCTTCTCTCGCCATATACTCTTCCCGCTCACATTTGCGGTCAGCCGGAAATGATGTGAGCTCCCACAGCTCAGTTCCGACTGGCTGGTAGCCCTGATGGCACTGACATCATTGTGCATGTGATGATGTCAGTGCTGACAGCACGAAAATTGAAAACAAAAGGGAAATAAATTGAAAATGAAGGGGTACTACTCGGGAATCGTGACACTCCTTCATTTGGACCCCAAAGCCTGGTAAAAACCAAGTAAATTGGTATGGTAACAGGCATGTGCCTTCACAAGGAGACTGGGTTACTATTTATGAAACTGCGATGCAAGCAAATTGCTTTCTTGCAGTTTGCTTTGCAAGAACATGAATTTGCAGACTAGGGGGCACAGGCTGTCCTTCTGAAATGTTATTTTCCCCACTATCAAGAAATCTGCCAGCAGGACACAGAGTATTGCAAAAAGGTAACAGGAGAAAGACCACATTGCATTCCAAATCCTAAGGGGATGCATTAGATGTGAGTCAATATTAGGAACATGAGGCAGATGGGAAGTAAAAGAATAGTTCTTATATAATAAGACAGAATGGCGTTCATCTATATGATATAAAAACAAGTTTGGTTAACGTACAACATAGCTCGTAAATGCACAAGTGAGCTTCACTGTGCACACTGGAAATTTCTGTTATGAAGCTCCATACTGGAAGTGTAAATACACCAAATTTAGAAAAATAATAGTATGATTATTTCATTCATTCTACAATAGCCTGCTTAATCCAATTCAACTTAGAGGAGTAGCTGTAGCCTATACAACATGCACATATGCATGCAGACACACGCGCACACACAAATGCTGACTCGCACACGTCTATGAAAAATTTGAAGAATTGTCAGTTCACCTATGGCACATCTTTGAAATATAAAAGGAAACCAGAGTTTGCAGTGAAAATCTGCACGGGCATGCAGAGAGTGAAAATTTGTTGAGAAATAAGGCCCACTCAAATTCTAATAAAGAACTGAGAAAATGAAGCAATATCTGAGAGACATTGGCGTAGACCATCTTTGTGGACAATTTTCCTGTTTTACATTTTCTGTTTGGTAGTTGACTGAACATATTGCCAGAACATATTGCCAGATATGAAGTGAAGGCATCACCTTATTTAACAGGAATAAACATTTACCATTGATTGCACTCGGTATCCACAATTACTGATGAAAGGAGATATGTTTTATTTTGTTTCAAGTGATCTGAGGTATTCTATCTTTTAACAGAAAAGCAAACATAAAAATGTGATTTTCAGATCATGTGGCATTACAAGTGTGCCTTCATCCATTTGCATCATGTTGGAGCATAGTTCATCTAATTTTGAACTGCAATACCAGCTGTATACCATGTTTTCTCCCCATCGTACTTTAGATCCATTGATCGGCTTGAATGAAGAACAGGTATAGTTTGGGGGGAATATTGTTGTCATAAAAGTATTTGCAAGCATCTTTTACTTTCTGATCATTTTTCATAATGGATTTGAAAGTTTTAGCTTTTGGTCAAAGTTTGGATTCCAGCATTGGTAGTTTAGTCGTGATGTGTCTGCCAAACAACAACTGTGAAGGGCTACTCCGGTTGCAGTGTGTGAAGCAGCACAGTAAGACATAAGAGCTTTGTGAGGGTCAAGCTGATAAAGAATCCTTTTTCCTTTAGCAGTTTGGACTGTTCTCTCTAAGGATCCATTCAACTGGGATAGCGAAGGCTTGATATGACATAGTATATAGGAAGTGTTAATCCTCAGTAATCTGCTTGAGTTCTGCAGATACAGAATGTGCTCCCTTATCAGTGATTAACATGACTTTTATGCCATTACCAGTAACCATTGTCTTGAGTGTATGACAAGATAATGTTTTCATTTGAAATCACTTAGGTCATCAGCTATTTTCTGCCAAGGACCTTGTGGTAACAGAGTTGTTAGTACTGGTTCTCTCCTATGGGATGCAAGACTGGCATGTCAACACAAGCTTTGCAATGTTAATGTTGGGCCAGCACATATTATCTGTTTTGTCTCTGCTTTTTGGGTGGGTGGGCTTGTCTACAGAGTGTGTGTGTGAAAATGCCCCCCATTCATTATACCTGGTGGCTAGAGGCACTCAGACTCAAACCCTGTACCTTCGGTACAGAGTAAAAAGAGTAAAAAGAGCCACCACCACTTGTGAGTTTTGCCTAGTTTTTTGTGCTAAGACTTGAGAGCAATAGTGAGAACTGAATTTGTATTTCCCCAGGTATTTTCTGCTACGAGTTGAGAGCTATAGTGACAACTGAATTTGTATTCCCCAGTTTTTTTTTTTGTGCTGAGTTGAGAGCTATAGTGAGAACTGAATTTGTATTCCCCCAAGTGTTTTCTGTTAAGAGTTGAGAGCTATAGTGAGAACTAAATTTGTATTCCCCCATTATTGGCTTTGTTTGTCCAGATTTTTTATGTTAAGAGGTTGACAGCTGTGGTGAGAAGTGAGAAATGAATTCACTAAATGATAGCCAGTAAGTTTCAGTCTTCCGATTTTTCAGGAAGCTGCTGATTTAACATAGTGGTATGTTGCTCTGACTGTCGTGCATAGGATTCTGGGTTCAAGACTTACTAGTGAAATGCATGGTGGTTAATACAACATTTTATTCTAGCAACTTTACAAAATTATACAATCAATGTTTAAAATGTGTCCCTGGTTCTTGACCCTTTGCCCCCCCAAAAAAAAAATGAAATTGAAAATGTGTGAGAAGCTGTGCAAGATGCCTATGGCTTATACTGCTGTCATTCTATTTATAGTGTGGGTGTGGAATTAGACTTTTATGATGGAAAATGTTCCGAATGGGCAGTTTTGGCATTATTGGTTCATGCATTTTGTTTCATTGCCTACAGTACAGTCTGCTGGAAAAATGTTTAAATAATAAATTTAAAATGCACTCTAACAAGTGTGCTGTATTATACAAAGAATATAATTTAATAAAGTCAGGAAGGTGCATCATTGAAAGGAACATATGTATGTTTATTGTTTTGTGTGCAAGGGGCCAATGATTTGAAAATAGCCCAGAGGTAATCTTTATCCACCACTGGCCATATGCATTTTCTTTGGATGTGGTGTGGGTTTCAATGCAGTTTCAATGAATGTAAGTTTCAAGGGCAGACAACTTTTAATGCCAAGTCTATTTTCATTGTGAGACAGTATTGCTTTTACCAGATGTGTATTAGTGTTTGTGCATTGTTGTGCTGTAAAAATAAAATCCAAATAATCATTGTAGAAGTAAAGCACTATGCACACATTAGTGTTTATCTAGCAAAACGTGAAGACACACTTTAGAAAAACGGAAAGAATGCTCTACAGTCAGTCCAGTCACAGAGCCTTAACGCGATTTTATTGTGATACAATTAATAAACAGCGTTTTCGCTACCAAAACCTTGTAGCTTCTTCAGAGGCTAAAAACACAGTAAAAAGGCGCCAACTACAATTTATACTGTAGCCGGCCTCATTCAATACAGCTGAAATACGTAAAATACATCACTTCCTTAAAATCAAAACATTATTTCCTTAAGAACACATTCAATAGTGGATTATATCCTTACATTTGTAATATGCCTACTACTCTAAAACTTAATTACAATAAGTACAGTACCAATACGTTATATGTGTATAAAGATAGTATTGTGTATATTTTTATGTACTTTATAGAACTGCTTCTCTTTAAATAAACAGTCTAACTTGCACCAGTCAAGATCACCACATATGACTAATCAACGTAAAAAGGACCTATATTTTAGCACAGGAGCTATGTTGCAGCTCTCATTTAAGCCTGGCAAATTAAAGGCATCTAATTTTAGTTGCCATTGTAATTCTAAAATCTCTAATAAAAGTGAAATAGGTCCTCCCCTGACTGACTTTTGTTTACAATCAATCCCCATAAAAACAAAATTGTGTCCAGGGTTTGATATCACATGCTTTGCAAGTGCGTTTTCAGTTTTATTGTTCCTAATGGCATATGTGTGCTGGTATATGCGCTCTCTGAATTTCCTATCGGTTTTTCCGACATAAAATGCCGGACAACATACACAGAGAGCTACATATATAATGGATTTGGTGTCACAGGTTATTCTGTAGTTAATCAAGAATTTTTTGCTGGTCCCTATACTAAAGGAATTGCCAGTGCGCAAGGTATGACACCAATTACATGATCCACAAGTAAAACACCCTTTTGTTCTATGTAGGACCTGAACAGAAGAAGTTGATTGTAATAATTCCTTTAAGTTATTACCTCTCCTAAACGTAACCTTTGGTTTTGTACCAAGTTTCTCAACCAAAAATGAATTAGTAGTGATAAAATACCAGTTCTTATCAATGATCTCTGTTATTTCTTTTGAGTTTAAGTTAAATACAGTTGAGAAAGACAAAGTGTAGTCTGTTCTAGATTGCTCGACACCATAAACAGGGTAAACAGAACTAGACCTTGTATCTGTCACATCGATGGGCTGGTGTTGGTCCCACAAATTTGTAGTTTTTCTGTCAATTAATAAAGGACAAATAGTCCCGTTCCGTCTTTTGTTAATCACTTCTGAAGTTAGTTCGTCTATAACTGAAGGTGGATAACCTCTATTTAAGAAGAATTCAGTAAGGACAGTACATTCTTTTTCAAATTCCTTGAAGTCACTACACATGCGCCCAGCCCTAACCAGCTGTCCTTTAATAATGGTTTTTTTTAACTTATATGGGTGGGCGCTTGTGTAGTGTAGAAATGAGTTGATGTAAGTATCTTTACGGTAAATTGATGAGGTAAACCTAAGGTTATCCATGTCCTTTTCAAGTTGGACATCCAGGTATTCTATCTTACTGGTGTCAAACTTAAAAGTAAACCTAAGGAATGGAGTAGTGTTATTAAAGTAATCAATCAACAACTGTACCTCTTCTCGATTACCCTTAAATAGAATAAATATGTCGTCAAGGAATCTTGTGTAATGACAAATTTTATCCTTCCATGTTGGATGATTCAAGACGAACTCTCTCTCCCAGCGTGCCATAAATAGGTTAGCTACTATGGCTCCGCATGGGGAGCCCATTGCTACTCCTTGCTTTTGGATGTAATAATCATTCCCAAAAACAAAGAAGTTAGAAGCCAGGACTATGTCTAAGAGTTCTGTGACATTATTTATCTCATCTCTTGGAGCTTTTAATTCCAATAACAACAATTCCAACCACTCGATAGCCTCCGAGTGAGGAATAGAGGTGTATAAATCGACAACGTCAACTGTCAAGAAGTTGTAAGCGTTGTCAAAACCAATGTT
This sequence comes from Protopterus annectens, assembly GCF_019279795.1. Classification (NCBI taxonomy): domain Eukaryota; kingdom Metazoa; phylum Chordata; order Ceratodontiformes; family Protopteridae; genus Protopterus; species Protopterus annectens. The sequence continues at coordinate 1,455,746,229 of NC_056731.1, read as the reverse complement.
GTTGATACTGGAAAGAAAGCTCCAAGAGTCCTTACAAATACTTGGAATGAATTCCAAGTATTTGTTTAAAAGGAAGTCTATGTATTTGGCTGATGGGTATGTGATGGAGGATCTCCCATCAATCAAGGCCCTCATAGGTGGATCTCCAAGATTCTTGTGAATCTTGGGAATACCGAACATCACAGGTACCCTAGGTTGAGAGATGTTGATGTATTCGAAGGTATCATGATCTATTCTTCCTTCAATAAAAAGGTCCCTATAATACCCCTTGATCCTGTGGTTGTTAATGTTCATTTCGTTGATAGATGAGTTGGAATAGGCAGGTGTATCCAAAATCAATAACATTTTTTCATGATAAAGACTATTTTCAAAAACAACCAGGCCCCCACCTTTGTCGGGTTTCATAACCCTGACAGAAAAATCTTTAAGCTGGTTTAAGGCCTGTAACTGTTCCTTTGAGATGTTAAATGTGCTTTTTCTAGTCCCTTTAACTTTTTCTAAATGCCTAATGTCCAATTTGCAAGCATTTTCAAAAATGCGTAAGCCCACATGTAAAGGGGGATTAAAAATACTAGGAACCTTTAAGCCTTGCTTCTCTTCGTTACTGGAGTTGTTAAATAATAGTTTTAAATTTAGCTTCCTTACAAAGCACTTAAGATCAATGAGAACTTTGACAACATCAAAGTGTTTAGAGGGAACAAAATTGTTACCTAAAGAAAGCAACTCTACTAACTCTGGTTCTAGGGTGAGTGATGAAAAATTATAAATGGTAAAATCCCCCTTTCTATTCTTAACAATAGTTGGGGGATTAGGAACCACAAAAGGTGCCGTGTCGGGAATTAGTTCTTCCATTTCTTGTTCTTCTTCCTGTTGTCTTGGTTGGGCCCTTTCCCTAAAAAATGCTGATTATCATTTTTAGCATTATTAGGTAAATTGGTACTATTCGTAGCCTGAATGTCGACTCCCCCTCCTTTATTTTTGTTCCTATTACTCCTCCTTACAACATTCCAGCTACCTGTAGTATCTGTTGGTTTTGTCTTATTTGAATGCTCATTAATGAACCCCTGGTCTTCGCCATCCTCAGGTGTAAGAATATCCTCCTGGACTTCTAAATTCCTTAATTTAGGGTAGGCTGTGTTATCTGAATAGACCTGTCTATCCCTAAACAACTTCCTTGTTTTTTGTTTTTTTAACTTTCCCATATAGTTGTCAATACTGGCGAAAATGCGTTCATAATCAAACTTAAACTTTTTGAAATTCACGTACATTCTAATTTCATCATCAATTTGTTTAATTTCTGCACTCAAAGTGTCAATATGTGCAGAATAATATTTTACAATGAGTTCCAAAAGGTCAAGCCCTTGTTTCTGGAACATCGCCTTTAAGTCAGAAAGAAAACCATTGTCAATAATTAAACCTGAGGGTGTAAAGTTATTCCTTAAACCCTTGGGTATCATGTTCTCTAATATACATTGTTTAAAGTAAGCCACTTCCAGTTGGAGCTTACGAATTTTTAAAGTTTTAGTATCCAATATTTTCAATTTTGCTGTAATGTCAAATCCTTCTCCCTTAGAATGCCCTGTTAGCTGCACCGGCGGTTCATCATTTAATGGTTGCAAAAAGGAAAAAAAGTCACCTGTGTTCTTTAGCCAGTCCACGGCTGATGTTACGCCAATAAGTGCTTCTCCTTGTTCAACTCGATTAATGGCAAATGATTCTTCTAAGGGAAAACCAGTAGTGTCATTAGTGAAAACACGTTGGGACCTTTGCTTTTGTCCCGGCGGTATGGAATCCTCAAGAGAATTCCCACTGAAACTGTCCTGTGTTTGCATCATGATGTTCGCGGATTTTGTTGCAGCCCGTAGGTTCTGTGCTCCTAGCTTACCCACGGAGTTACTTTCAGAACTTTTTTCCGTAGCGACAACTGCTCCCCGGTTTCCTGCTGAGCCTGATCCAGATACTCCGCTGCTGTCAGAAGGTGCAAGCACAAGAAATCCGCTGCCTTTTTCAATGTTTGTGAGTCTTGAGTTAAAAACATCAAGTCTCTCTGAAATGCTCACCAATAAGGAAGCGATATCTGTGTTTCCGGGAGGGTTAGTCCCGAATAGATTAGGACTAGGTGGACTGTCTGAGCACTCAGAAGCCATGACAAACTAGCAAAACGTGAAGACACACTTTAGAAAAACGGAAAGAATGCTCTACAGTCAGTCCAGTCACAGAGCCTTAACGCGATTTTATTGTGATACAATTAATAAACAGCGTTTTCGCTACCAAAACCTTGTAGCTTCTTCAGAGGCTAAAAACACAGTAAAAAGGCGCCAACTACAATTTATACTGTAGCCGGCCTCATTCAATACAGCTGAAATACGTAAAATACATCACTTCCTTAAAATCAAAACATTATTTCCTTAAGAACACATTCAATAGTGGATTATATCCTTACATTTGTAATATGCCTACTACTCTAAAACTTAATTACAATAAGTACAGTACCAATACGTTATATGTGTATAAAGATAGTATTGTGTATATTTTTATGTACTTTATAGAACTGCTTCTCTTTAAATAAACAGTCTAACTTGCACCAGTCAAGATCACCACATATGACTAATCAACGTAAAAAGGACCTATATTTTAGCACAGGAGCTATGTTGCAGCTCTCATTTAAGCCTGGCAAATTAAAGGCATCTAATTTTAGTTGCCATTGTAATTCTAAAATCTTTCTTAAGGAAATAATGTTTTGATTTTAAGGAAGTGATGTATTTTACGTATTTCAGCTGTATTGAATGAGGCCGGCTACAGTATAAATTGTAGTTGGCGCCTTTTTACTGTGTTTTTAGCCTCTGAAGAAGCTACAAGGTTTTGGTAGCGAAAACGCTGTTTATTAATTGTATCACAATAAAATCGCGTTAAGGCTCTGTGACTGGACTGACTGTAGAGCATTCTTTCCGTTACATTAGTGTTTATGGTAAATGGGGCAACATAACCAGGTAATAGGACATCAGAGTGGCTGCTGGGGGCCTCTGGTGACATATTTTGGTTGCCTATTCTTCAATTTGCGTTTGAAAATTGGTATCCCGCAATTCCAGTGGAGTGGGTGGGGTTACATAATTATGTATGCAAATCAGATGTTAATCAGCATACACATTTGTACCTATTTTTCATGGGCCTTGTCCAGATTTTTGATGTTTCTAGGTTGAGAGGTATGCTCACGATTCTAAAACATTGCCTATTTGCTATTTTTACATGAGATCAGGATAAAATGAGAAGGATAACTTTGAATGAATGTGTCAGTTTTATTGGAAGTAATAAAAGAACACTGTACTAAACAAAATATTGCCTACTTCAAAGATACATACATGCAGTTATTCTGCATGGTAAGATCCAAGGTACTTTCCTGATGTTAGTGGGAATCTCAAGGACTTTTCCATGGATTGATGGAGGCTTACTGTGATGGGCTCTGAAAATCTCTATATCTTAAGTTATGTGAGTCTGTAATGTATACTTGCTTTCAGCAGTGTATAGAAATAATAAATGCATAAGCCAAAGTAAGAATGCTACTATGTAGGTGACCAAGTGACGAGTGTTAGAGGCATAAATGTTTAGCTGAGTATGTTATAAGGAGTAAAATCAGCACTGCTACTGTTTCCCATTTCCACAGTAATATTCTATCTGCTTGAACAAGTTAGCATTAAATTACTGACATGGCAATCAATACCTTAACTGTACCCTCCTGAGCTACCATAAAGCCTCCAACATGTAAAGGCATTGAAACATTAATTGTAATAGAAACCACCCTAGAGCCAGAAGAGAATCAATACAAATGAAACCAGATGGGTAATCACAGAGTTAAACTAAATTTCAGCTCCCTGTTGCCATGATACAACCTGATCAGACTAAATGGCACTGCAAGACAGAGCAGCACAAACAAAAGAGGTCATAAAATCATTAACGGCCCTGTGTTTTATATGCTACACAAGCCAACATTTCTCACTTCTACTGCATGCTACAGTTTCCATCAAATTGCCTGAAATGTGAACTGCATGGATTTATAAAACCAAAGAGAAGAAAGAAAACAAACCTTATTCTTATTTACCCTTTTTGTCTTCTTATTTAAATTCAAACAGAACAATAACATTTGGTTCAAAGCATCCCTGCCTGGAATGCATTATAGGAGCATGAATTATATGAAAATGGTTCATTGAATCCAAGATATTATGAAGAGAAAGTATTAACTGTAAAATTATAAATGTTCACACTTGCATGAGCACTTTCTTAACTCAAAATCAAGCCATAGCCTTTGACTTTATTGTATACATAATCTGTAATTTACAGGAAAATGAATTAAACATCCACCAACACATATCCATAGAAATACAAAACTATACCTTCATAATATTTTATACTGAAAAGCACATAAATCATATCCAGACAATGAAAGAGTCCTAAAACCAGGCAGCAAATTATAATAATTCTTAAACTAAGAAATTACTTTCATAATATTAAAGTGGGAGCCATGAACTAGATCATAGTACAAAACTATTAATTTAGATCCTTTTCAAGAGCTGTTTTTATGCATGCATGATCTGTGGCATATCATAACCACTTCTACTTGAATGAGGAGTCTTCTGTGTGCCATCTCAGTGTTTGTGTAGTATGTATACAACTATCATCCCTGACAGCAGACCAGAAGCATCTCTCCACTCTGTGACCTGTTATGAGGCTGTCTTAGCATAGTCACAAGCACTGCAGTTTGTCATACCCAAGTAAACATCAGCACTTTAAGCTTCCTGTCCTATCTCCCCTTTTGATATAGAATATGCTTGTGGTCTAGGGAGTACTTCTTCTCACCTCAGAGCAGTGTATGTAATGCTCATTGCCCATGGGTTGACTCTCTCACTTCTCACTAATGCATGTAATATTTTTGTAGAATGACAGTCCTTTCAGCTTCACAGTAGTGGTTATGTGGCCCTTTCTTCAAGTGTATCCCTCTCATCTCTTGTGAATGGATGGAGATGTCATTGTATGAGGGCAGCCCTTTGACCTCTCAGTGGATCATGTGTTGTTCGTGTTAAGTGGGCAGCCCTTTCCAACCTTCTAGTAGTGACAGTAGTTAATTCTTATTGTCAAGGACAAACACCGTTAGCTCCATTAATGATTGTAATGTGTAATGGTGCCTTTCCAAACACAACAACTACAGTTCCTTGGAGTGTGCATGTGTGTACAGCTCATTACAAAATGACATGCATGCCCATTTCCTAGAAGCCTATGTAATATTCATTGTCTAAGGGCGACACCTCCAAATAGTGTATGTGATGATGTAATGTTTATGGGCTGAGGTTGTCTCCTTTCATATCATAGAAATAGATGTAATGCACCCCATGCTGTTTGTAATGCTTTATGCCCAAGGCAGATGTCATCTTACCTTTCTGTGAATGTAATGTTCATTGTTTTAGGGCAGCCTTAACATTTCCTTGTAGTGTAAGTAGTGGTCACTACATAAAGGCACGCCCTCCCCAGTAGTAAAGGCAATGTCCTTAGTTCAAAGCAATACTAAATGCAGTGCTCACTGTCCAAAGTAAGAACCTCCCATTTTCCTGTAATGTATGTAATAACCATTTTGGTCTGGTAATTCCTACCACTTCCAAGAAATGTATGTAATGCTAAAAGGGTAAGGAAACCTACAAGTAGTACATTTAAAGCTCATGCTGAAAAGGCACTTCTTCCAACATCCTTGTGCTATATTCTTTGCAGAATCAGATCATGGTTATATGAGGCTGTGTGTGGGATAATGGATTGGACCCCCACCCCAGAGCCATACCAATATTCCATTACTTGGTTGTCTCTCCTCAATTATCATAAAACATTGTTTAGACTTACCCAGGCACATACTATTTCTTTTTTTTTTTTACTTTTACAAAAATCAGAGAGTGTTGGATATAATTTAAAACTATTTCATATTTTACAACAAAAACATTGACAGGCATTGGCTAAACAAAACAAACAGTCACACATTTAAAGCAGACTTAACATGTACAGCAGTAAACGTCTCTTCCTTTGAAATTTACATCAGTTAAACAACATATAGTGAAGCACTAACTAACATTTATGTGGAAGGCACAGGAAATCAAAAGACATATGTGCAATGCATTTGCTAATAGATTGGACAACTCACTGGATGCAAGGGTCCCCTTTCATTTCAGGGGTAGCATAGAAGCACTGTCCAGTGTACTGACACACTATGAGTTCAAATTTAATATTTTAACTGTGTATATATTTTTAATTAACTTTTTCTTGCAGGCACACAGGTGTGAAATGCACTGTGTTGTTTACAACAGTCTGTCTATTACTGTAGATATGAAAGGTTATGAGCTGTTTCTGTAGTGCAGGGTTTGATTCCCTCAACCTTCTTTTGTCTGCGGCATTACTCTGAGCAAATCACTTAGCCAGACAGTGCTCCTGGGAAAAGATTAACAACAAAGTTAAGACGTTGGTGAATTAAAAAAAAGGATAGAGCATATGAAATTTGTTTTCTGAGCAAGAATAGCCGTGACAGTGTAATGACTGGTATTACTGTTTGAGTAACATCCCCAGTGGCTGTCCTGAAATGTTTTCTGCAATCCATCTATCCATCATGGGGATTAGAATGTTTAATCACCCTTGAAGGCAGACAGGCAGGACAATCATCCTTGGGACTGTTATCCTGTACTGGCAGACTACATCCTGGAGTGAAGGTATTCATTCTTTGGGCTGTAACCCAATACAACACTCTCTCTACCTCTTGCAATGTCTGGCAACTGGAAGGTCTCATTCTCCTGATGAATCTCAAACAGCAGCCACAAATCTCCCATACATACATGCATGCAAGTCATCCTCCTCTTGGTCTCACAATCTCAAAATGTGAAAGAGAAAGTGGAAACTGAAAGTAAATTTGCCATGCAGATCAAGAGATCCCTTCATTGCATGTCCAATTCTGTGCTGATGCTGCAATGTGTAACACACTGAAACATGCAGACTGAAAACAAATCATATTCCTACCACAGCAGCCTGAATGAAATAAGGAACACTTAAGATTATTCCCTCTTGGTTCTGCTTCAGGGCTGACTGATGCTGCAGTGGTAATTGTTTTTTTTTTTTTTGTTTTTAATTTTAAGACCATGCCAGGAACCCCCCTCCCCAACCAGCACAAGACCCTAAGCTCTGCCTTTGTTGCCTTGTGCTAAATCTGGTCCTCATGTAATGCTTATTTCCAATGGCATTTCCTCCTCCTTCCTAGTAGTGCTTGTACTTGTCTCTATCAATGGGCATTCCTCTGCTTTTCTTGTAATGTACATAATGCTCATTGCTGAAAATCACCCCCTCTCTCTGTTCAGTACATCATGAAGTGCTAACTGTTTTAGGGCAGCTACTCCCAGCTCCACATAATTTACATAATGTTTATTAGTAAATTAAATTGTCTCCAACCTCCCACTAGCATATATAATTCCCAAAACATAAGGACAGATTCATATGCTTTCCACTTTTGAGTGGAGTATTCATTGTGTAGAGCAGGGGAGTCCAACATTTTTAATTCAGGGGCCACTTGCCATATTTGTCAAGGGTTGGGTTGACACATTTATTTATTTATTTCCAGTTTGATGACCGGGGAAGTCTACTGGGCCAAGCAGAGCCCATTTTCAGCAGAGGCCCGGGGAGAAAAGCGCCAAAAGCAGTTAACAGGATATGGAATATACAGTGTACAAAAGCATAAATATACAACTTAAAATACAAAAAACAAAATCAGGGAGTGTACGTTTAATGAACACAGATGTTGAAATAAGATAAAGTCAAAAGTAATACAGATAATATAATTAAAAGTACAAGTCATAAAATGTTTATACAAGTTTAGTGTTTGTACTAACATTAATGTTAGTGAAGGGAGGTTTGAAAGAGACAACAGTGTAATTTAGGTGGGAAGGGAGCAGGAAAAGTCCCAGTTTGATGTAAGATAAGAATAGAGGAGAGATTTTAAATTATAGTGGTTTTGAGTACAGTGGAGGGGGGGGGGGGATTCCATAGTTTAACGAAGGAGTGTGATAGAAGTAATTGGCCAGGAGGGTGAAAGGGTTTATAGATTGTAAGGAAGTTTTCGTTTTCAAATCTAAGAGTATGACTGGGGAGGTAAGGGGTTAAGATAGATGAAAGAGAGGGGCAGATGGAGGATTGGAATATGAGTTTGTGAACAGTGTTGAGTTGTATGAATTTTATATAATTAGAAAGCTCAAGCCAGTTTAGGGAGTGTGAGGGAAAGGTAGTGCTGGGTGGAGTATTTGGACCCTGTAGCAAATTTACAGACTTTGTTATAGCAGGCTTCCAGTTTGTTTTTTAGGCTAAGTTAGAGATGAGTAACTAGAGGGGCACCATACATAAGAAAGGGGAGCAGGTATAAGGAGGTATGTCTGGCAGAAGCAATTAGATAGAGATTTTGATTATACAGCAGACCTAGTTTTTGGTGTTTTTGTTTATATTATTTTGAATGTGGATATCGAATTTTAAATGTTCATCGTTGGTGACTCAGAGTTGTTTGGTGTAAGGTACAGTATCAGAGTGTTATTGTGGCTTTTTATTTTAAAGGAGCTTTAGTCTATGGTAAAATTTTGCGAAGGAGAGAATATCATGATTTTTGTTTTGTTAGCATTGAGGGCAAGATGGTTGTTTAGCATCTAAGTTTCGGTATTGGAGAAAGCTGTTTGGGTTTTTTGAAGGAGTTCAGAAGGAGAGCTTACTGTACAGATGATTGTGGAATTATCAGCATACTGGATCAGTATACATTATCTATGGATTTGGGAAAGTTATTAATGAAAATATTGAAAAGGAATGGGCTGAGAATAGAACCCTGGAGAACACCGGTGGGATTGTTGAGAAAGGATGAAGTGGAATTTTTCCATTTAACAGCTTGTTGTCTAATGGAGAGATAGCTTGTAAACCAGGCTATGGAGGAAGGAGAGAAACTGAGGGAGGAAAGTTGAGAGAAAAGTAGAGGATGTGAGACAGTGTCAAAGCATTTTGAGAGATCTAAGTAAATGGTGGATACGATTTTTCCAGAGTTGTGAGCAAGATTAATGGGTCAAGGAAAGACAGAAGAGTAGTGGTAGTGCTGTGGCTAGGACAGAAACCATGTTGTGATGATGTAAGAAGATAATTGTGTGTTAGGTATGGCAAGAGTTGGTGATGAATAGACCTTTTGAGGATTTTAGAAAGAGGTGAGAAAATAGCTGTAGGACAGAAGTTAGTAGTGTCTGTGTTATTTCTGCCTTTGTAGAAAGGGGTGGCAAAGGCTTTCTTCCAGAGTGAGGGGACATAGGTTCCTTGGATGGACCTGTTGATAAGAATGGTTCATAGGTTCATAGGATCATAGGTAGGTACTAGGCTATCAGTCCTGGGGCCTATACAAGCCCAGCCAAAAAGGTACCCTGACTTTTGCCACCCAAGAAAATTATTTTCCTGTGCCACTGTCGAGCAGAACCACAGAGGTGATCCCTGGGGTGAATTTCCTATTTCCCCTCCAATCATCAAGATTTTTCTTGAAAAGTGCTAATGAGGAGCTTTGTTTGATATAGATAGGTAGTTTATTCCAGAGTATGGGAAGTCTCTGGGACAGGAATCTATCCCTTCGGCATTTTCTGTTTATTGTGGTGACAAGGTTTAGGTCCCTAGAGCATGTAGCAAGGAGGGATTGGGATTTCTTTAAGTGGAGCATGTCCAACAGCTCTGGGTTTGACATAGCTTTGTATGTTAGGCAGAGATCACTTCTGAGTAGGAGATATGTGACAGAGTAAAGCTGGAGTTTTTTGAGACGGTCTGCGTAGGGCATCTGTTTGAGGCAAGTAATCCTCTTTGTGAGGTATTTCTGCGGCCTTTCCAGTTGTTGTAGGTACATACCAAAAGGGGTGTTGTACCCTATAATGGGTGATGAGTAGAGGGGAACAATGACCTCTTTTTTTCTGGATGAGAAACCTTTTGTGATGAGGTGTGCCATGTAGAAGGATTTTCTGCTATTGTGGTGATGTGATTATCAAAGGAGAGACTACTGCCCACCTGTGTCCCAAGGTCTCTTATCACACTTCTGGTGTTAAGTATACTACCGCCTATGTTTTAGTTCATGGGTACAGAGTTTTTACCAAAGGGGATGACAATGAACTTTTTGGAATTGAGCTTGAGGCCATGGCTTTGACACCAGGCATCTGTCTCAGTGAGGCCCTTTTGTAGGATGTCCACATTGTTAGGAGTTTCAGTTATGGCTCCTAGTTTGCAGTCATCTGCGAACTTCATTAGCCAAAGACCTTCTGTGTTAGCCTGTACTTCAGAGAAGTAGATACCAAACAGGAGAGGACCCAGGACTGAATCCTGTGGTACTCCACTTGTCACTGATCTGAAGTTGGATTTGTAGTCTGCTACTTTCACTGTGTGAGTTCTGTCAGTGAGCCAGTTGCCAACCCATCTTGTGACATAGGGATTTATACCAGGTTTAGTGAGTTTATCTATAATTCCAGAGTGGGTGATGGTGTCAAAAGCCTTGGCAAGATCTAGATAGGTTGTGTGAACCACTTTACCCTTGCCTAAGGCTTTGTTGACTGCTTCAAAGAAGTCTATCAGGTTTAAGAGACATGATCTGCCTTTTACAAACCCGAACTGGGTGGGGTCCAGAGTTTGGAGATTACCAATGTCTTTGTTTATAAGTTCCATGATTATACATTCCATGGCCTTGCAGACCAGGCTTGTCAGGCTAATGAGGCTGTAGTTCCTGGGGTCCGTGGTGGCTCTGCCCTTGTGGAGTGGGATAACCATTGCTGTGCGCCATTCAGCAGGCACAAAGCCTGAGGTGAGGCTATGATTGAACATGGTACTTAGGTGGGGTGCCAGTTCATTCTGTAGTTCATGTAGAATGCAGCCTGGGATGTTGTCTGGTCCCATGGATGCTATGTTCCTGGCATTGGAGAGTGTGGTTTTTACCTGTGCAGCCAAGATTACAGGAACTTTGCATTTTTCCAGTATAGAGATGGGCTCTTTATGGGGTGAGAGGGGGTAAAGTTAGCACTGAACCTATCTGCCAGGATGTTGGCAATATCAGTTGGGTCTGTATATTTAGTGCCAGTGTGCTGTAACTCAGAGCAGATCTGAGTGTTGCCATTGAGATTCTTGACATTGCTATAGAATGCATTGTGGTTGTCTTTAGAATCAGTGGTGATTTTGTTTTCGTAACTAGATTTGGAGGATTTTATCAGGGATTGCAGCTTCTTACTGAGGCTGGCCAGGGAGCTCCTCCACTCATGGGATTTTACTCTCTTTTGCAACAGTTTCTTCCTTCTGTTTTACAGTTTTTTTATGGCAGGGGACCACCAGATTGGCTTCCTTTATTTGGAGGATAGCGTCTTGGTTCTGTTTAGGATAGCATGATCCTTGCACTCATATAAGTGCTTATAAAGTGCAATTGTGTATGATTCAATAGTCGTAACTGTATTGTCCATCTGCATGGGGTGTTATGAAGTTCACCACTTCTGTCTTAAGAAGCCTGAAGTTGGCTTTGGAGAAATCTTTTCCCATGGCTTCCTTAAAGGGGGGTGGGGGCAGGATGTGGATATCTAGGGTAATTAGCTTATGGTCAGATCGGACCAATGAGGCGTTGACTTCAGGTGTGGAACACCAGTTACTCATGTTGGTAATGACTAGATCTAGGATATTGTTGCCCCTGGTGGGTGTGTGGATAAGTTGATCCAGGGCATTGGAGTTTATGAATTCCAGAAAGCGTTGAGCGAAGGAGTTGGTACATGAGTAGTTTTCCCAGTTAATGGTGGGGTAGTTGAAATCGCCCATTATTAGGTTGTTTGGTTGAAGCCTAATATTTTCCAGTACATCAAGAAAAGAGGAGTGGGAATCCTGGGGCATGGTGGGTGATCTGTAACAAGCTACAATTTGGATTGCAGTTTTGCCTAGAGTTAGTTGCACTTGGATAACCTCGGCTGCATTATGCTGAGCAACTAGCCTGGAGGTGTGGATATCCTTAATGAATATGGACACACCTCCACCTTTGGTGTTCCGGTGCAGGTTACATGGCCGAAAAGTGTGGTATGAGTTATAGCCTGGTAGTGCAGGGATGCTCTGTGGAGCCTTGAACCAGGTCTCAGTCACTGCACAGATATCGATGTTCTCCATTTTAAGGAGTGCCTCGAGTGAGTGCATTTTGAGATTTAGACTTCTAACATTGAGTAGCATCACCCTCAGTTTTTGCTTAGTTGTTCCTGTTACAGTGGTGAATTTGTTATTTGAATATTGCCTAAAAAAGGCACTATAGGGTTGGGAAGAACCTTAGCCAGTATCCAGAATCCCAGGTGTGACAGGTGCAGGCCATCTCTGGCAAAGCATCGTGGTCTGTCGACCATGTCATCCCAGGCAGACAGATACTGGATCCCTTTAGAATGGCACCAGAAGCTTAGCCAATTGTTGAAGTCAATCATTTTGTCCTTGCACTGCAGCATCATTCTGGGTGATGGCAGAATGCTACTCAGGGCTAGGGTCATACCTGCCTGGGCTACAAGACTGGAGAGCTCTTCCATGTCTATTTTCATGTAGTCCAGGGAGGTATGTCTCAGGTCATTCACACCAACATGGACAATGACAGTCATATTTGTACTTGTTGTGGAGTGACCTGAGTGCGTGGGTTATGTGGCGGATCCTAGCACCCGACAGGTAGCTGACAGTAAACTTCTCCTTGTTTAGCCTGATGAGTGGGACATCAGTGTGCCTGACTATAGAGTCACCTATGACTAGTGTGTTGGGTACGTTGTTTTGCCTTATTGGCTGTGGTTGAGTGGCACACTGAGTCTGCGGGCTATGTGTCATTTGGGTTGTGTTGGGTGGTGGAGGTTGCTTGCATTTCTGCTTTGGAGGTCTCTGTTGCTTGAGAAGATTATTATTGAGAGTCCCTGTGAATGTTTTTGTGTTTTTATGTGTGGATTTTGGTGGTGTAGATTTAGTGAGGCTATGTGATGAGTGTGGTGTGGTGCAAGTGTTTACCTTCTCCTCTTGGCTGTCAAGTTCAGTCTTGATTGGAGAGTGCTTTACCTCTAGTTTGGCTAGATACGTGCATCTCAAACAGGTTGTAGTGTTGGGTGGTAGGAGGAAATGGTTGTCTGTGTACATGAGGCAATTTCTACATGGCCCCAAGATTCCCAGATTCATCAGATAGACAGGAAAGAACACTGGGAGTTGACCCTTGGACATGCCTGAATAAAAAAAATATTTCCTTTAGATAAGTGAGGAAAGTGAGTACAAGAGTTGTTCTTCTCTAAGCAAGTGAGGAAAGGAAGTACAAAACTGTTTTCCTCTAGGTAATGAGGAAGGTTGAGTGCTGTAGTAATTAATAGGTTATTTAGTGCTTACAAGTTCTGAACAAGTGCTGATCAAGAATAAGCAAATTCAAGTACTAAAACTAAGAATCTGTATCTGGACTAAACTAGATACAGGAATGGGGGGAAACAAGTGCAAATGTGGGCTTTTAAATCAGAAAGTTGAGAGAGATGGAAAAACTGCCCAAACGGCCAATAACTACAATTTCTGGGCCAGAATCACTCTTTATGTGGTAGATATGTTAGCTAATGCTTACCACTCTCACTGATAAGCTAGAAGGCTTCCCTCCAACACAGAAAGCTTGGACGGGGGGGGGGGGGCTCAGAAGCTTACATACAGTCCTGGATACAGCAAATCTGAATCTGGACTACACTAGTTACAGGAAAGATATATATATATATATATATTTATTTATATATATATATATATATATATATATATATATATATATATATATATATATATATATATATATGTATACAGAAAAGTAGCTAAAACAGCAGTCAAAACAATTCAAATGCAATGCAAGCTAGCACACTTGAGTATGTAGCAATGTTAGACCAGTTTAAAAAATGCAATTAAATTAAAAATGACTAAAAACAAATGCAGAAGGAGTCTATTAGGTAGAATGAGGTAAAGAGATGGGACTGGGGGGAGTGTCCCAGATCAAATCTAGAGTGGGGGCGAGCAACTGCAAAAGCCTCCACATTTAAACAACAACACAGGAATAGTGAAGGTGGGTATGGGAAAACCAACACCTTCAGCAGAGATCTGAAAAACTATACAGTGAAGCAAAAATAGTGCACAACTCTGAAGTCAGCCAGCAATGATATAAAATTAGTCAAACAACAATTACCAGTACACAACTCTGAAGTGCCAGAAAAATATACTCAGCTCTATGTATCTCCAGATAGTTTGAAGAGCACTCTGTCAGGACACAGGAAGGCTCCAGCAATGATATGCAGACTTTTTTACTAAGGGGGTCTAATTTTATGCAAGTAATCCTTGAGATGGTCAGATAACACACAGGTTGTAAAACCAGTTATACCAACTTAAGACACAGAGAAATAGGGGGAGGGGGGAAAACACCTTCAGCAGAGATCTGAAAAACTATACAGTGAAGCAAAAATAGTGCACAACTCTGAAGTCAGCCAGCAATGATATAAAATTAGTCAAACAACAATTACCAGTACACAACTCTGAATTGTCAGAAAAATATACTCAGCTCTGTATATCTCCAGATAGTTTGAAGAGCACTCTGTCAGGACACAGGAAGGCTCCAGCAATATGGAAATGGGGAGGACAATGCTGTCTGCAGCCATGTTAAGTAAGGATGGAGGCAGGTTATGAGGAGAGTAGGAGCAAAGTTTGAGTTTAAGGAGGAGTTTTTTATGCTGCTGGTGGGGATAAGTTTAAGACTGAAAGGTGGAGTGTTACAGGGAAAAGCAGTGGATGGGGGACTGTGAGAGGGAGAGAAGATGGAAAAGTTTGCAGTTAGTTTGGCTATGCAGTCAACAAAAAAGGTGTTGAAATTAGATGCAATTTCATGATCTGGGGAGTTTGGGTTAGGGCATGATTGTCTTTTCTATCAGGGTTTAGAAGGAAGTAGACGCAATTTCAGAAATTTTTGGGGTTAGAATTATGTTCTGATTGGGGTTTGGATTAATAAGTCTTACAGTCTTTAGTTATTAGTTTCTTCACTGAGTTACAGAATCGTTTGAATTCAATTAGAGAGTTTGTTAACTTAGTTTTTTGGTATTGCTTCCAACATTTGTCTCAGAGGTGGATTAGTCACATTGCTGTAACTGTTCCTCTTTGTATACTCACCACAGTCAAAGGTGCGCCTCAGTCATGGAACAAAAACAGATGACAACACTGATTGTCTCTGATTCATTCTTTGTGTTCTCATGAAAACTAAATTTGCAAATAACATGATAACATTAAACAAGTTGCATCCTTATTACGACAGTGCAAATTCAAAGGTGCAAATGGATGAACGTATTTTAAGTATCCTTTCTATAACAGTACAAATATATTGGTGCATATCCTCACTACAACAATAAAAATATCAAGGTGCAAATACATGTGAAAATATGTTTCAAGTTTCCTTTTTACAATTGTACAAATATTGCTTCAAACGCAAGTGCCACTATCCTTGCCATATCACTGCAAATGTAATTGTGCAAATACACAAGAAACTATTTCAAGCAATGCCATAACTCTGCAAATTAAGAGGTGTCAGAAGACAGCATTAAAGTAAAACTTTCTGATGTGACCTGCAAGATCAAGTAATGAGATTTCTGACATTGCTTGTTCTTGCACAATCGGGCTATGTGTGCACCAACTATTGGAATGGCAATATAGAGTGCATCTGCCAGATGTGCATCTATGATAACAGAATTTGATGTCATTTTCACGCTCTTCATTCCAGAGAAGAGTTGTTCACAGCAGTATATGCTGTCAGAAAGCAGTAAATATTATATGTTTTTTTATGATAATTGGTTAAGCTTCTGCAGAAGCATGATTACTGTAGAAATTCAGGAGACTGTTCTCTGTGAATGCTCCATTTAAGTCACTGTTGTGAAGCTCAATGACTTCCAACTGCAAGTTTTTTTAAGCAGCAGTACAGGAATTAAATGCAAAAGGGTATCCAGAGATCTTCATCATAATATAGTGTTTACAGATGTCCTCAGATCTATGTTTGCACTCTTGAATGAGCTTGGATAGCAAGGCACAGTATTTTGTACATCTGACTGTATCAGCAGGCCATGTGCTCAGGGTTGAGAAATCAAACACCTTCTGCTTGGACAAATACATCTGCAACAGTCCAAGCTTTTAAATGAATGTAATTACAAGTTCATATAGTCTGTTAACCAATCGATCCCTCCCCTGTAGTTTGATTAAGCCTGCCAACAGCTTAGTGATGTCTACAAGAAAGCCAGGTCATTTAACCAAAGATCATCTCCCAAGAGCATGGTATCTTTCCCTTAGCTGGTCACCACCTTGTTCAGCCACCAAACTTAAAAGACGTACATTTTTGTGTACCTATTCTTCAACAAATTCTTTAATCTGACTGCAGTTCAGACCCTTCAATCTTATGAAGTTAACAGTTGCAATAACCTTTTCCATGACCTTTTTCATTTCAAATGTGTTGGCACACAGGTTCTCTTGATGAATTGTGCAGTGATGTGTCATGAGTTCATGTGGTGATGACTCCATTATTAAAGTTAAAAATGCACATGGCTTCCCCATCATAAAAGGAGCTCCATCAGTTGTAACCCCACAGAGTTTTGTTTCACTGAGCTTCATTTTCTCCAATACCTGTTTCCCTTGCTCAAAAATGTCCTTTCCTGTTGTTGTGCCATTCATTGTGCAAACATCAAGCAGTTCTTCCAGCACATCAAAAGACCTGGTAATCTCTTCAATAAAAATAGCCAGCTGAACAGTATCCTCAACGCCATTACTTTCACCAAGTGTCAAACCAAAGAAATGACAATGTTGTAGGCTTTTGGAGAGATCATCTTTGACGTTTGAGGACAGGTCCTCCTTTCCTCTTGCAAAGGTCTGATGTGAAATGTCTTTTACAAAGATCATCTTTGTGATTTAAGGATTTAAGGACAGGTACTCCACTCTTCTTGCAAAGGTCTGATGTAAAATGTTGCAGTCTTTTACAAAGATTGTCTTTGACGTTTGAGGACAGGCCTTCCATTCCTCTTGCAAAGGTCTGATGGGCGAGGTTCAGATTTCCCAGCTGTAATTTTTTTTCTCTGGACTGGACACATCTGTAAATATTCAAAGGCATTCTTTGAGATACTCTTCATCTAAAAACAGTTTCTTGTACTTTGCTTTTAGCTCTGCTATCAAATAACTGTCTTTCATTTGCACTTCACTACTCTGATTTACAACTTTAAAAAGTGATTGCTGGTTGTTAATAGCTTTCATCTGGACTTTTACTCTGTTGGTCCTCAGTTGTCCAGTGATGCTATCAAATTTAGCTTTATACCAGGTCTTTTGATGTGCTGGAAGAACTGCTTGATGTTTGCACAATGAATGGCACAACAACAGGAAAGGACATTTTTGAGCAAGGGAAACAGGTATTGGAGAAAATGAAGCTCAGTGAAACAAAACTCTGTGGGGTTACAACTGATGGAGCTCCTTCTATGATGGGGAAGCCATGTGTATTTTTAACTTTATGCTATACTTCTTGGGCACAGCTATAATTTCCTGACAAATTAAACGCCAAATGTCACTACACTGTTCAACGACAAAATACCCCTCTGATCATGCATGTTTGAAAACACAACCTTCACTGTTATCCTCAGACCACGAAGATTTGAAACATAACCTTCACTATCAGTTTTTCTTCTCTTAGCAATGGACATCATTTTGATAAGTGTCTGTGGGGAAAAAGGAATCAAGACAGACATAAAGCAAGTTGGCCAACTTCTTTCCATCTTAGATGACTCTCCAAAAGCATTCTGAGGTTACATTCTGAAAATCTGCACATAATCCAAAATTAACCTCACAAGAGCCCTTTAACATCATGGTAGCTGTTGTGATTGCCCACCCACCAAACCATAATAAGGAACAGTATATCTCTGCCAGAAAGAGTACAGTTGCCAAATACACTACTGCTGCTTACAATGAACATGATGCAACTCCATAGTAATTAAGTTGCTGCTCAGTTATGCAATACAGACTGCATCCTATGAGCTTTAATTAACTTTTACCAATTCAACTTCAGCAGACTTCAGCAGTCTAACTAACACAAAAACACTCAACTGATGAGCAAGCACTGGTGAGAATGTAATATGTTGGACCTGTGTTCTTCTCTACTGTAGCCAACTAGAGCTCTAAAATTGTGTTACATTCTCATGTGATCACTGCAGATGGAAAAACTCCAGAAGTATAGGCCAAAAAAACAGAACCATACAAATCACCGCATAATTACTTCAAACCAAAAAAGTGAAGATCTAAGACATTTCACTCCAGACATGGATTAGTGTTACCATTTTGCAGTCCAAAAAACATCAATGTCACTGCAGGCAAAAAAACAGAAGATCACAGTAGAACTGAAGGAATATTACAGTGTGTTTAAGCATGGTAGGCAGCAAAACTGAATATCAGCTGAGGTGCTGGCAAAACCCAACATCAGCACATGCAGCAGCAAAACCAGCATTGGTGCAGGTGATGGCAAAACTCAACATCATTGCAAAGGCAAAACTGAACCACATCACAACTGCAGAGAAAGAGTCACTCTCAAATAATCTTCTCTCTCCTATTCAGTTATGCACAGCAACTGTTACAGCATTACTAGAACACACCCCAGAAATGCATGCCAATTCAGAATGACTCTTCAAAGTGGTAATGAGTGCATTAAGCAATGTAGTATTACAAAAACTCAAATGTACATAAGTGCAGGGAAATCTATAATATGCATAATATATAAACATATGTACAATCACCAACACATTCACATCGATCAATGAATTATGCACTGATTAACCCCCTACCACAACACAAATATGAGAAAAGTGGAAATAAGTCTGGCAAATATCCAATCTATGTATTATGCTTACATATCAATGAATCATGCACACATTCAGACTTTCTTGATCCAAATAAAATCACTTTTCAGGAATTAGTTTGGGTCACAATCTTTTTCATTCTCCCTTAAAATCAAAACAGTGACATCTGCATATATTTCATAAAACAGACTGCTTCAAACTGTACTCTCTAAAGTCACAGTTGTAATCCACTCCCCCCCCCCCACACACACACACACTTTCAACCTCTTTTGAAAAATTACAGTGATTTACCAACAAATCCCAAGTTCTGCAAGGGGCAGAGAAAATATGGGATGAAACCATGAGCCACACCTCTGTAGTCCAAGAATGGCATACAGAGGCAAAAATAATTGGAGGTAGGTTACAAAGGACCAAAATCAAGGACATATTTTAAATATTTCTTTTATAAGTTTAGAAAGTTGGTAGCATAACAGGTTTGCAAGTTTAAATATTACGCACATGCTTAAAAAACTTCTTATCAAAACAGGTTTTGCATTGGCATGCATTTTATGAATACTGTGAATTCTCAAATTCGAAACAGGGACAAGTATTTATTTATTTATTGATTGATTAATTGATTGGCATTTATTTACCAGGAAAGTCTAGCTGGACACAGGTGCCCTTTTTTTGCATAGGCCTGGTGAGAAAAGCTCCAAGGTAACAATTTAATGCAATCAGTATTTACAATAACAAATTTTATAAAACAGTTTCAATGATAGCACAGTAGTCAGTATAATAAAATTTGTGTAGATATTCACAAACATTAATATACAAGCATTGTACTGTCAATTTACAGATAGAAGAATGGTGTATAACACAGGTATAAGTAGTTTAAGAAATTTATAAATGTGAGGTATTGGAGGGGATGAGCAAGTGTTAGTGTTAATAAAGAAGTAGCAATGGAATGGTAATTTGGTTGTTCCAGTTTAAAAGTAGAGGTAATAGTTTAAGCACTAAAATAAAGAGAAGTATTATGAGGAGAAAAGCAGGTTAGTGTTTTAAAGGCAGGTATAAGAAGGTGAATGAAGGATGTTAAGAGAAGCCATGTTACAGATCATGAAATGAAACAAAGCCAGGAGGCAGAGTAGAAGTCTTTTAGTAATGGTTTGGAAATTTGAAGGTGAGAGATAGACCTAACTAATATAGGAATCTTATTCCATGTTCTAGCTACATTATCAGAACAGAGATTGACTCCAGCGGCCCTTTGTGGATTGTAGATGGCAAACAGTTGTTTATCATTGGAGTGAAGGGGATAGCTGGTAGATTGCATTGGAGTATGGGGCTAATTGCTGGGATGACAGAGTATAGTTGATTTTGTGTGCTAAGATGTGCTGGATATAAGATAGGTGCTGAGGAAGTTCCAGCCAGTTAAGTATTTTTAGTTCCAAACAGTATTGGGTCTGGTAAGTTTTTTTTTGCAAGCAAATCTGGCAACTTTGTTGTAGCATTGTTCAAGTTTAGAACTAAGAGAAGCTTGTAGGTTATTTGCCAGAAACCCACAAGTGTTATGAGGTACAGACTAAAAACTAGACACTTGCTACACTTGTGAATTCCCCATCACCACTCCCTCTCCTGTTCTGCAGCAAGACTCAAACAAATGACATTTGCCAGGAAACCACAAATTTCATGAGGTACAGACCAGAACGGAGGCAAAACTCAGGCTGTATCTCATCCTTAACTGTACTATAACCACTACTGTACTATAATTCCAGGAAAATCAGATGTTAGGAAAACAATTCCAGAGACTCCCCCCACACACCCCTTTAAACATCCATGCACTCCCGGTACAAGCACACATTATCTTTAAACAACTTGCATGCATACACATGCAAACACAAAGATTCAATAGCAGTTTACACATCACTCTTGCAAACAAAAATCGATTCACCATCACAGACATGCAACCACAGGCAAACATACATTCAGACCTCTCAACTTTCCCTACTTTGAAATAATGTACCAATTTCTGGCCTGATTCAACTCTAGATGTGATGTATCTACTTTTGGAAGACTCTTTAATTTCAGGCTTGATTTACCCCTTCACACAATCATCTCAACCCCCTCCCATCACACTTGATTTTGAAGCTATTAGACAGAAAACCATATTACATGAACATACTGCTATTAAAGAAAGAAAGAACACACACCTTACATCTCCCATGTTCAGCAGCAAAAATTATTTATCTTTTGTGGTAGAATTCTTCAATGCAGACCATTAAAGGATATAGATGTTATACTGTGATCAATTAACTTAAAAAAGGAGGACACTTCTTACATCTCCCACTTTCAGCAACAAAAATAAATGAGCTTGTGAGGTAAAAGTCTGCAATAAAAAATAAATAAAAAACACAGATTCTGCACTGGGTCCAAGATGCATGAGTCAGGACACACATCTTACATCTACTATTTTAAGCAGCAAAAATAAATGATCTTGTGAGATACAAATCTGCAATGCAGATAATTAAAATCTAGAAATGTTTGACTGGTGATAAGGAACAGAGCACACATCTTAAATTCCCATTTTCAGCAGAAAAAATAAATGACCTTGTTTGGCAGAATTCCGCAAAACTGATCAGTAAAATCAAAAATGTTACACTGGCACCAGTACAGAGGACAGAAATCTTACATGTCTCATTAGCAGCAGCAACAATAAATTATCTTTTATGGTAGAATTCTGCAATACTGTTAATTAAAGACTGCAGATGCCACACTGACACCAATAGTGATGCACTTCTTACTTCGTCGATTATCAGCAGCAAAAACAAATGAGCTTGTGTGGGAGAATTCTGCAGTAGAAATCATAATACCTTAACACCACCTCTTTGATACTGTTCTTATACCCACCCCATTTTTGTCATTCTGGTTTTAAATGTGTTTGTGAGTAGTATCCCACATTCCTACTGGAAGTGGGAAGAGTTGTGTTTCATACTTTAGATGTCCACCTTTTTGGCTGGATGTACCTACTTTTGAAGGGTATTTGTCCCTGTTTTCAGTATGCGTAGGTTGAGTGGGATTACTCACTAAATGTCATGCTCATTCATACCCCTCAACCTCTTAGTGCAAGAAATATGGACTAAATCTAAAATAATGGTGGCACAAAGACTCAAAAATAGGGACAGATTTTAAAAATTGCTCTTATAAACGTAGAAAGTTGCTAGAATAACAACATTTGTGTTACCATGCTTTTTCTGAAAGATATGAAATCTGAAACTCAAATGACTGTCATTATTTAAGACTTTAGTCCTCAATCATTTACCAGAAAACCACATATTTTCTGAGGATCTGACAAAAAATAAGAGGCAAAAATCTAGACAAACTGTAAATGTCTGGGCAGTTGAGAGGTATGGTCTCAGATACTAACAAGTAAAACAGAACAGTGGTGGTAGTAATAGGACGTACCCCACCCCCAGTACACAGTGTATGCCTGGTGGTACATTTGCTAAATGCATAAACAATTCAAGAAAAAAATACTTGGTAAAACAGAGGGAAGACAGCTAAATGAATTTCCATAAATGTATATTTTAGGAAGACGGGGGAACAAACAGTGAGTTGTAGTCTAACACTAATGATGTTTTTAAATACTTCTCACGCTATCAGAACAAGAAATAGTCTGATATCTATGACAAATTCAGTCTACTACTACGTTTCACTGATGAATCAGTAACAGTTTTTTTATTATAACCTTCCCCTCCTGCTTTTTCTTCTTAACTTGTGGTACTTGTATAATGTACAAGGCAGAACATGAGGCTTAGCTAAATTATCCATGATTGCTCACACACAGCAGGACTGACCACCACTCCACACACCACACATACCCATGCTTGCATGCTGACATACACACACACACATGCACAATTACCTTTCTACATCTCACAATTGTACATCACTCCTGCAAACAAATGGCTAATAAACGAACACAACAGGCGTACCAGGAAGCAAACAGACATGTACTTATATTATAATGAACTATGCATACATATATCCACACACACACACACACACACACACACACACACACACACACACACACACACACACACACACACACACATACACTACTTAAATATAAAAATGGCTATGCTTGCAAAACATTCTTTGGAAGCAGTCCAGATTGCCAGGTAAAAAGAAACCAGGAAGGAAGCTTTCAAGTTGCACTCATATTTATTTACTTAACATGTGTCATATAGTGACATTGACTCACAGATAACTGCAAACTCACTTTTAAAATGCGAGGACACAGTTATCACGCATGTGGAGGAAAATAAACACTTTTTCCATGTCTATCTTCCTGGGTATGCTTTAGTGGACCAGATTCTGGCCCACAGACCACCTTCAAAACTGCAGATCTAGAGGCAGTCCCTTCCATCTACTAGTAGCTTTTGGTAGTACATGTGAAATTCATTGTCTGTGAGGTAGCCCCGTTCCCCCCTTGCTTGTAGTGTGTGCAGTCTCCTTTGATCAAGGTCAGCTATTCTTACCTCCATGTTTGTGTGTAATTCTCACTGCCTAAAGGTAGCTCATCCAACATCCAGGTAGTATACAAAATTCTGACTCTCCAGAGCTAACCTCTTAACCTTTTTGTTTCGTGAATAATGCCTTCTATGCAAGAGCAGTCCTGCTTACCTCTCGAAACTGTGGGTAATTTTCATTGTTCAAGGACAACTGTCACCACCAGGCAGCTGCTCTCACAGCATATTAGTGTACGCCGTGCTCAGTTTGCAAAGACAACCCATTCATCATAATGGCAGTGCAGGTAATTACACATTGCTTGAGGAAAGTCCATCCCCCTCTCAGGAAATACTTGTAATGCTCATTGTCCAAGGGCATCCCCTACCAGCTACCAGTAATTTATGAAATGCTCATTGTACCAAGTCAGCTAGTTCCACCACCTGTTGGTGTATGTAATGCTGAGTATGTAAGGGATGCTCCTTCCTCCTCCCAGTGGTTTCTGTTGTACTCTTTGTTAAAAGGGCAGCACCTCACATCACCTAGTAGAGTATGCAAGAGCAGTCCTTCCTCCCCCTCCTAGATCTTGGAGTTTCTTTAATGGTTATTGTTCAAGGGTCAACCCTCACTTCTTCACGTAGAGGATGCATTAATAGTTATTGCCCAGGGGTAGCCTGTTTTACCTCTGTATGGTATATGTATTCAAGTTATAAGAATTGTGGAAGGGGTGGCCCAATCTGCCTTCAAGTAGTATATGTGATGTTCATGTTCCAAACACAGCCCTTCCTACCTCCTCATTGTCAATATAATACACACTTAGAAAGTAGCACATCTGACCTTCTATAAAGTATGTTAGAGTATTTTATGTATAATGTAGTACATGATACATTCATTTGTTATACTCATTGTCCAAGTTTAATTCCTTCTACCTACTGTCTAAGTATATGAACCTGGATGACTGGATGAGTAATCTCAAATCTACCCCAGGACTAACTGGCCTGTCCCTCCCCGATGGTAGGTATTGTCTAGATGTACATGGTCAATAGACTAAAATAACCTTGAAACTCCTATGAATCCTATGAACCCCATAATGCTCACAGGCTAAGGGTTGCCCCACACACTTACAGGAAAGATATGGATACAGATATAGATATATTATACGCACATATATTTTGAAGAAACCTGCTAACAATGGGAATCAGGCTCCTGATGTGGCTGCTATTACTCATCTGATCATCCTTTACAGCACAACATCATGATTGCAGCATTGTCATCATCCAGGCAGCCATTTAGATTTTTTTTTTCTTGTGAGCTTTATCATTCCACTATCCATACCCAAAAAGCCTTGAGGGTTAGACACGCATTGCTGTCTTGTGGGGTCTTGTTACCTACTTCCACAGGTGATACTACTCTCATAACCTCACCTACCTTGAAAGCAGACAGTTCTGTCCATCTTCAGTCACCACCAGGGACTGCAGCAATGTGTGTACTCTTGGGCACAGATAATTTCCTACAAAACTGAGGGCACTAATCAGTACTGAATCATCAGAGTTTTAGTCACAGTTTCATCAGTTTATAAGCCAGTGACATCTTGGTAATGCATATCATGGTCCAAGACCAGTCTCTCTCCCATTATAAACTGCAAGGAATGCTCATTGTTGAAGGCCAGACCCTCTCATCTCTTGGCAGTATGTATAATATTCATTGTACTAGTCTGACCCCTTAAACTGAAATATATCATATTCACTATAGAAAGGCCACAGGGAGGTCATGTAATGCTTAATATCAAAAGCCCACCCCTCCTAAATATCTGTAGTATATGTAATGCTTATTGTGAAAAGTCATCTCCTTCTACCTCCCAATGGGAGATGTAATGCTTAGTATCAAAGGGCAACTCTTATCACCATATCATACTGTATACAATGCTCCCTGTTTAATGGTAGCCTCTCCCATGTCTTCATACTGTATATAATGCTCATTCTCCAAGGGCAAGCTTGTCCACCTCCCTGTAGTGTATGTAATGTTTGTTGTGCTGGTCAGTCTCCTACTACTTTCAGATAATGCACATATTACTCACCCTCCAAGGGTGGCTCCTCCACCTCAGAGTAGTGTATATAATGCTGATTGTTGTTGTGTTGTGTCTTTTGACTTTTCCTGGTTAGGGGTCACCACAGCAGAACTCCGGTCCGCTAATGATTGGCAGTAGATTTTTATGTGCCGAGTTGCCAGCTCTGACGCACAACCTTCAACGAAGGTACGCCCATTCACTCATGTCTCCAAACAGAAGATGCTTTAGCTGAGAATCTATATACTGTTCATTGCTTAAATGCATTCCCACCCACCTCCTCATAAAGGAGTTGATGCTCACTGTGCAAGAGATGGCTCCTGTCTCTGGGTAGAGTATGTAAAGCTCATTACCTAGAGACCCTCTCTATCACCAAGCATGTGTATATGTAAAGCTTTGTGGAATGGCAGTCTCCAGTGTTGTGTTATTGAATACAGTGCTCATTGGCCAGAGCAGTCCATCTCACTTCTGAACTATGTCTGTAATGCACAGGCAGTACCACCACCCACTGGTGCCTGGAGCACAACTGTCCAAGGTCAGCCCCTACACCATCATAACAGAGTATGCAATTTTCATAGGCCAAGGGCAACCCCTTCCAATTTTCTGTAGTATCTGTAATGCTTATTGTCGTAGATCACCTGATTCCACTACTGAGTGGTAAAACTGATTGTGTAAATTCAGCCCATTACACCCTCCTGGCAGTATATGGTATGCATAATGGTGAAGGGCAGTCACTTCCACCTCTGTGTGGTGAATTCAATGCTTATTGTTGAATAGGAGATCTTCCTTTCTCCTAGTAAAATAGATGATGTTCACTGTCTAAAAACTAACTCTGCCAGCCACAGGATCATTAACCAGTCATTCCTTATTGCAAGCCAGCAAGGTTGAAAAAGTTACCTGCGTGACAGTGCAAGAAAAGGGCTTGTTGCCAACATCCATGAGAAATGCAACCTCCATAGTCCTACAACCCTCAAAAGACTATGTCTCTACTTGGTATTTGATCTCCTCTGGAGATTGTAGACAAAGTGTGCACCCTGGAGAACAAATGCACAACCCTCCTCAGTGCCAGGTAGAATATGCAAAACTCGTTGTCCAAGGGTTGCACTTCCTTAACATTCTGGTACTACACATAATGTGCTGTCAAAGTGTGACCATTCTAACATCAACTATTGCATGTAATCTGACTTTTCCAGAGGCAGATTGTCCCACTTCCGTATAGTGTATAAGATGTGTATTGTTCAAGCTTAGAACTACCACAGCCTGATAATGTTTGCTGTGGGCACTCTGCAAGGCTAGCATGTGATACCTTCTAGTAACGTTTGTTATTCTCACTGCCCAGTGTCAACTCTCCTAACACATGGGAGTGTATGTGTCATTAATTGGGCAGAGGCAGCCCCTCCTACCTCGTAGTTGTACATACAGTTCTCACTGTCCAAGCACGAATCCTTCTATCTTCTCTGTAGTGTATTTATCACATGATATCTAAAGGCAGCTCCTTCAATCTTCTGTTAATGGAAACAATACTTATTGTGCAAGAACAGTCCCTCCCATTTCCTGACAGTGTATGCAATGCTCATTTTGCAGATTTGTCTTTCCCATCTCCAGGTACTGTATCTAATGCTTATTGTACAAGAGCAGCCAGTTCCTCTACCTGGTAGTGTGTATGATGCTCAGTGGTCTATATCAGCCTTCCCCACATCCTAGTAGTATATGCAGTGCTGGCTGTACAAAAGCAACCCTCCAATATAGTGACTGAATGCATAATATTCATTGCCCAAATGCAGCCTTTCCCACCTCCAGAACCTGCATATACCTATACTGACCATCTCAAAAAACTCCACCCATCTCAAAAAACTCCAGCTTTACTCTGTAGCATATCGCCTACTCTGAGATCTCTGCCTAACATATAAAGCTATGTCAAACCCATAGCTGTTGGACATGCTACACCTAAAGAAATCACAATCCCTCCAAGCTACACAGTCTAGGGACTGAATCCATGTCAGCACAATAAACAGGACATGTTGGAGGGATAGATTTCTGTCCCAGAGACTTCCCATACTCTGGAACAAACTACCAATCTATGTCAAGCAAAGTTCCTCATTAGTACTCTTCAAGAAAAATCTTTATGAGTGAATGGGAAATAGGAAATACACCCCGGGGATCACTTCTGTGGCTCTGCTTGACAAGGGTACAGGAAATTAACTTTCTTGGGTGGTGTAAGCCAGGGAGCCTTGTTGGCTTGGCTTACTTAGGCCCTTGGGCCAATAGCCTAGTACCTACCTATGAACCTATGAACCTATTTCCCAAGGAAAGCTCTTTCCACCTCCCAGCAGTATATATGATGCTCATTGTCCATGGCTGTCCATGTTCACATCAGAATGTGAGTGCAGTGATTACTGTCCAGCTGCAGCCACCACCACATCACAGAAGGCTACATGGTACATAATGCTTATTTTTGTTGGTCAGCCCCTCATACTATTTATATGGTACATAATGATGGCTGTCTAACAGCAACCACTCTCACCTGAAAATAATGTATATAGTTCTCATTTTGAATTTCTCAAATGGAACCTTTTTTATCTCCCAGTAATGTATTTCTATTAGCAGATCCTCAACTTATGTGTAATGTATACAATGTTGCTTGTTGGAAGACAACTCCTCCCATCTTATTGTAGTTTGTATTGCTATGTATTATTCTTACCAGCCAAGGGAGATTCATCCAACTCCTTGTTGTTTACATAGTGCTCATTGTTCAAGAGCAGATATCCACACCTTATGGTAGTAAATAAAATGCCAATTGTCCATAGTTAGCCTGTGCCACCTTCTAATGCACCTAATATTCTTTGGAACATAGGCTTGGATAGCAGCATATTCTCATTATTTGAATTATTTTCCAAAGGGATAAATTAACATAGAAGGAGAACCTACTAAAATGAGGTCTCTTAATTATGGCACTAAATACCTTTATTGTAAATAAAAACATTTCTTTATGCCACCATCTCTTCTCCCCTTGCTAACCTCAGCATAGGTGTTGTATCAACTTGGATCTCGGAAGCTAGGAGGAGACACTGAGGTCTGCAGCCTTCAATTACTGTGTTGCACATATGGACTGAGAAAAGAAATACTGCATTTTTAAGGATCTGCTACATGTGCTCGAGACACTCATCCTCACTGCCACTTGCTTGTTTTGGTAAGTACTCTAACTCCTTGTAGCTTGTCCCCATTAACTAAGTACTCCTTCCAAAGCCCAAAGCTTTCTAGCTCCACCAGAGCCCTGATCCTAACCCTAAAAACTCTCACCCAATCCCTAACTTTAAAGTCCTGAACACTTCCTAAACCAAAAATTCCCCTGTGCTTCCCTAAGTGTAAAGTTGCCGATCGCTCCACACTATACTCCTGGTCACCTTCTGTAAACCTAACATCATCCTTTCCCCTTCCCACTGACCTAGTCCACAAGCACTTTCTATCCCTTTGCCTCCCAGGGACATGAGCAGTTCATGTGCAGCCATTGCTTGACTGAACTCATGTTCATGTTCAAGCACAGGCAACTACTTGCACAAGCTAGCAGCTGTTTGGGGTAGTGGAATTAGAGCAGCTGCGACTCAAATGGCTGTAGTGTTCCCTATTTTTACAACTTATGCTCAAGGGTGAGCTGCTATTTTCATATCACATTCAGAGACAAAAAAGGTCACTGAAAAATCCATTTATTGTGGTGGTCGACTTCCAGTTTGTATCCTCACTGAAAAAGGTTGTTTTACTTCAGATCAAATTTAGTCTGCAGTATGTCTCACAAGTTAGAACTAAAGGAAGGCAAGTCTGAGTTGAAGCCTTTGAGCTAAATATTTGATTTTGCTTGTAATTTTAAAAGGATGTTTTGAAAATAGACAATTCCAAAGGCAGCCTAAATGGATATCAGTTAAACATGTTGTAAGCCTAATATTAAAAAAAAACATGATTATCCATCTCTGAGTGTGTGTGTGTGTGTGTGTGTGTGTGTGTGTGTGTGTGTGTGTGTGTGTGTGTGTGTGTGTGTGTGTGATTGTGCAGGTGTCTGTGTTTGTCTGTATATCTGTGTGCTTGTTATTGTGTTTTTCTTTCATTTTGGATGTCAAATGATTATTTATTTATTTTTATTTATTTATTAGTTTGATGACCAGGATAGTCCACTGGGCCTGGAAAAGCTTGTTTTCAGTGAAGGACCGGGGAGAAAAGCTCCACAGGATATAGACACTTTTGCAATAGTTATACAAAAGTAAAAAAAAAAAAATAGTAGAAAAGTGAAAAATACAGAGATAATATGCAATTTGTTAAAAAAAGACATAACATTTATAATCTTAGGTAATGATTTACAACAGTGAGATTCATGTAGTCTAAACATATTAAAAGTATAGCCACAAAAACAGTAACCAGCCCACACAGGTTCCTGAATTCTGAATAAATCCAAAAGCAAGTAATGATAAAAATAAAGAAGAACGCAGGTACGACCAAGGTTTCCCATTTCAACTGAAGTTTTAATGTTAAAACATAAGCACTTTTGCAAGAAAATCTGCTTCGTCAGATGCTAATAAATACAACTGAAATGTGCTTTTTTTTATACAACCTCTAGCAAGCACTTAGTAGTCACATGATACAAATTAGGTAAAAATAATTAACATCATAGGGTGTGACTTGAACTTACTACACTACTGAATGAAAGAAATGCTTGCAAGCATGTACTATTATCATCAGAAGGCACTTATGAAAAATATATAGAAAACTTCACATTTATATATATATATATATATATATATATATATATATATATATATATATAGATATATATATAGATATATATATATAGATATATATATATATTTACTACTGAAATGTCAAAATTTAAAAAAAAAAGGTACTAATCAGTGAATTGTTTCACCGAAAGTACAAATAACCTAACAACCCTGTTGTCAAAAAATAGCTGTTAATGCCAAAAATGTCGACAATGACATTTTACGGCATTAACAACAATGCCACCCTTGCCATAACTCCCTAACCCCTACACCTAATATCCCATTTATGCAGGGGGGCAAGCCTCCGATCACCCCCCAACTTAATATTCCAACTCCGAGATCGCACTACAGTGAGGAAAGACATGTATTTCCCTAACCTCACCTCACTGTACTGCGATCCCTGTACATAATCAAATGTTATATTTCCAAATGCACAGTCCATTCGCAAATATATCGAAATTTCAATGGTAAACCATACATATATATATATATATATATATATATATATATATATATATATATATATATATATATATATGTATACATATGTAATACACAGTCTTTTAAATGCAACTTTAGATATAACATTTATATATTTGTAAAAGTGTATGTACATAAATATACATAAAAGATTACATATATATAAGTAAGCACACTTTATTAGTGGTACATTTAAAAGAAAAAAAAAGAGAGAAAAAACTATCTAAACAAGGGTCTAGATTTAAGCTTGGGTTTAAGTGGCACATATTCATTTAAACGATGCCCTGAATCTCTCCTAAGTGTAATAATCCATCTGGCCTCTAACTGCTCAATCATATTACATGTGTCTCCCCCCTAATGTTGTCAAAAATTCTCCCTATGGCCATAAACTTAAAGGTGTGTTCAGAGTTAGTACCAATAACATGCTTGGCCAAAGCACTGGTTTTATTTCTCCTACTGATATAGTAAATACGTTCTCAAATCCTTTCTTTGAAGAGTCTGTCTGTCTTGCCTATATATAATTTTTTACATTTAAGTCAATGAGCTAAATAAACTATATGTTGGCTGTCACATGTGACTTGCACCTAAAAGTGAAACACTCTATTCTGGTCTGGATGCTCAAAGCTAGCTGTGTTGTCACTGTATTTACAATAGTTGTATTTACCACATGGATGTGTTCCAACTGCTCTATTAAACTGAAAAGTGTAATTAGGATAGCATAACTGCCTTTTAAGGGACTCCGTGTTCCTAAACAGACACTTAGGCTCAGTATCTATCAACTTACAGATATCCCTCTCAGTAGCAAGAACACCCCAATGTCTCCTTACTATATCCATGTAGGAAGAAACATTGTCTGAATAGTATAAAGGAACCTTAAGTTTCATTCTAGGTGGCTGTCTAGGGGCCTGTTTACCTCTATAATTGCATTTGGAAAATAAGGCTTGGCTACCGTTCCCCTCAAACCTGTCACTTCATTGACATTAGTTAGGACATCTGCCTCATTATATCCTCTCTCTATCAATTCTTGACTCAACACCTTGACATGCTGCTGAAAATCTTCTTCACGTACATTAAGTCTTGAGGCTCTGAACACCTGATTACGGATCACATTCCTAAAAATATAAGAGGGGTGCATGCTGTCATGGGAAAGCAAGTGGTTGACATGACAGGGTTTCCTGTAGAGCTTAGTATATATACCGCCAGTACCTTCAACTTCTACACAAACATCTAAAAAATTAATACTTGATTTAAAGTATGTAGAAGTGAATCTCAAAAAAGTGGTACTTATATTGATGTAACTCTCAAAATCTTTAAACTTTTCTTCAGTACCCCCT
The DNA here is from genome assembly GCF_019279795.1 of Protopterus annectens. NCBI lineage: Eukaryota > Metazoa > Chordata > Ceratodontiformes > Protopteridae > Protopterus > Protopterus annectens. Next base: position 1,455,714,185 of record NC_056731.1, on the reverse strand, counting down.
CCCCCACAGGACAAACAAGTCATCTACAAACCTCCTATAAAGGAGCACATGCTAACAAAAGGTCTTTGTAAGACATGTTCCAGTTTTCAAACAGACATGACAGCGTTCGTGTAGCTGCTGGCACAAGATGTGCCCATAGCCACACCATTTCAATGGCAATAGACTACCATCAAATAGGAATACATTATTCTCTAGCACACATCTTAAGAGAGCACTAATCTTGACCAGCTCATCTTCACTAGTATTACTGAACCATCTTATAAAGCATTCCATGCTCTCTACACCCAGATAGTTGGGTATAACTGTAAAAACTGATGTAACATCTAGTGTTACCAACAACAAACTCTGTTCACTGTTGCTATAATCTTCCAGAAAGGCATACAGATTGCTTAAGAAATGTTCAGTGTCCTTCAATACATGATTCATTTTATCTAGCATAGGTCTAAGATACTTTTCCAGATAGGCAGAAAGGGATTCAGTACACCAATTTTGACCAGAGACAATGAGGCATAAGGATGGATTTGTGCTGTCTTTATGTAGTTTGGGGAGTCCCTGTATAACAGGTACAGTGGGATGCATTATTACAAAATACTCACAAAGATTTTTGTCTGTTAAATGTCTACTTAGTGCATTAAAAGTGTCACTAACATTCTTTATCATAAATTTTACACAACTATAATGAACATTTTTATAAAAGGCATCATCTGCTAACATAGCCAGCATTGCCTGTTTATACCACTCACTGTCAACCACTGCTATAGTGCCTCCCTTATCTGCTGGTCTCACCACTGTTTCAAAATTGCTCTGCAAGCTTTTCATTGCTAAATATTCACCCTTGGTTAAATTAAAACATTTTTTCTTCTTACTTTTAACATTAGAAACTTCAGGTGAATTTAATTTGTAAATATCATCCAAAAGTATTAATTAAAGAATTATTAATAGGTATAAAGGTACTAGGTTTCCTAAAGATGCCATGTTTATCAGAATTACTGCTGTCTGCATCTTTATACATAAGTTTAAGAAATAGATTTCTAGTAAAAAGTTTGATGTCTAAAATGGCATCTGTAAAGTCAGAGTACCTAGTAGGAATGAATGATAAACCCTTATGGAGAAGTCCCAGCTCATCTTCTGTAAGGGTATATCTAGAAAGGTTCCAAACTAAGCTTTTGTCACAGTTGTGAACACCTTCTTGATGTTCATGGGGTTCATTTCATTTCCCTCCAACTTCCTCTTCTGCCTGCTGAGGCTGCAACCTCGTGGGTGTTCGTGTTGCTGAGATGTCTTCAATTCCCTCACAGGTAAAGGGAAAAACAGTCTCTGCTGAACTAAAGGAAAAGAAGAATCCACTACACAGGTCAGAGCAGTATTAATAGTACATTCAGTGGCAGGGGAATTGTGCACCTGGGCTGTCAATTGAATAGTTTTCCTTCTGGCTCCAAGTTCTCTAGTGTATTCCCCTATGCTGTCCCCAACTGCTGATGTCATCAGGTCATACACTGAGGGAACCATCACTTCACTCATGGAAGCAGGAGTGGGTAGAGGGGGGAGACAGTAGAAATAACTGGAAAATGCACCTCTTACTTTCATTATATCTTGGCCAGGTAAAAACATTGCCAGATTGAAAGTCTTGGTAATCTCCAGACATTTTCTTCATTTTTTGCTTAATAAGTTTCCTTTAATACACAAAGAGTCGATAACATCAGTTGTGTACTTATCTAGTTTCATAAGTACCTTCTATTGATAGCAGTGCATGCTTGCAAGCACTTCTTTCATTCAGTAGGGTAGTAAACTCAAGTCACACCCTATGATGTTAATGTTTACCTAATTTGTATCATGTGACTACTAGTGCTTGCTAGAGGTTGTATAAAAAGAATTACATTTCAGTTGTATTTATTAGCATCTGATGAAGCAGATTTTCCTGCAAAAGCACTTATGTTTTAACATTAAAACTTCTGTTGAAACTGTAAACCTTGATCATATTAAAAGTATAAGCATTTCAGATGAAAAAAACATGTTCATAGGATCATAGGTTTATAGGTTGGTACTAGGCTATCAGCCCTAGGGCCTATGCAAGCATAGCCATAACAATTCCCTGGATATTTCTTCCCACTTCTCTGGACCCCTGTCTAGCAGGGCGACTGACATGATCCCCGGGGTGAATTTCCTATCTCCCATCCAATCATCAAGGTTCCTTTTGAAGAGGGCCAATGAGGCGCTCTGCTTGACATGTATGGGCAGCCTATTCCAGAGTATGGGGAATCACTGGGTCAGGAACCTATCCCTCCAGCATGTTTTGTTCATTGTGATGACAAGGTTTAGATCCCTGGAGCGTGTGGCTCTGAGGGATTGGGATTTCTTTAAGTGGAGCATGTCCAACAGCTCAGGGTTTGACATGGCCTTGTATGTTAAGCAGAGATTGCCTCTGAGTAGACGATATGCCACAGAATATAGCTGGAGTTTTTTTAGACTGTCAGCATATGGCATCTGCTTTAGGACTGTGATTCTTTTAGTATTTATGTGGCCTTTCCAGCTGTTGCAGATGTCTTGTGAGGTACATACCAAATGGGGCATTATACTCTGTAATGGGTCTAATGAGGGATGAGTACAGTGGGACAATGACCTCCTTTTTTCTGGATGAAAAGCCCTTAGTGATGAGGTGTGCCACATAGAAGGATTTCCTGACTGTTGTGGCAATGTGGTTATCGAAAGTGAGACCACTGTCCACCTGTGTCCCTAAGTTTCTCATCACACTTTTGATGTTTAGTGTCCTGCCACCTATGTGGTAATTCATGGCTACATGTTTTTTTCCAAAGGGGATGACTATACATGTCTTGGCATTAAGCTTGAGCCCATGGCTCTGGCACCAGTAAGTAAAACATTTATGTACAGATAAAAAACAAGCTTTTTTAGGAAGTTAAAAATATGAGGAGAGGGCAGAGAATAGAAGGTGAGGTGGGAGAAGCAAAATGTGGTATATAGTGGAGAAAAGGAGTGGGTTGGGGGTAAGTTTATGAGGTATAGGGTAGGAAAGGAAGTAAATGCAAAGGGTAAGAGAGCACAGTGATAGAAGGTTGAGGTATATAGTGCATGGGAGATGGTGTTAAAGAGTTTATGTGGTAGGGGTAAAGGAACATTCCCACTTTGAAAGGAGGTGAGCTTGGAGAAGAGTTTTGAAGTTTGCATGGCTCTGAGTATTTTGAAGGGGGGTAGAGAGAGAATTCTAGAGTTTACCTAGGGAACAGAATAATAGTACTAGTACTAGTATTATTCTAGGAACAATTACATATCCTATGCTTAGTTTCAAACATTAGGAGGAGAAACTATTTTACATCCAAAATGTGTATGCATTAATTTTAATTAATACAAAAAATGCCTTTTTAGGTGACTGTTACTGGAGTATAACAAACTGTACAATGCAAAAGAGACTCTCCTGGCAACAAGCCCCACAACATCAATAAGCAATTTGTTAGTCCTTCAGATGAGGTGTTAAACCAAGAACCCATCTGCCTGATTCAGTAGTAGCTCAGGTGGATCTAAAAGATCTCACAGCAACTAAATAAAACAAAATAAAACCAGAAAAAGACAATAAATCCAACAACAGGACCATTGATAAATTAAGCACTTTCACTCACTTTATTTAACATGAGCTTCTTCAGAACAAATTCATTACTTACTTCAATCTCTTTATAAACTATAACCAATTGCATCACATGACTTTCTTAAAGGAAATCCAACATTTTTAAAAATAAAATAATCAGTGTTAATGATTGTTAATAATACAACTCTGTATACATGTAAAACTTAGAAAATAATAAATGCATTAATAAAAAAATCTTCTTATAAATAAATTTGTTTATGTATAGGTATATGTATACAATAAAAATATATATATGTGTAATGATGCAAATACTTATAAAAAGCAATACACAATAAACTACCTATTCCTGGCCAATGTTAAAAAACATTTGATATTAATAGTACTATTAAGGCCAGGGGATTCATCAGCAACCAAAACAATTTGCCATAAACTTTCTCTACACTCCAAATAAGTCTTGTAATCACCTGTGAACAAATCAGAGTTCACCCTTTCTAATACAAAGAAAGAAAACTTCTTAAATGTGGGCACTCAGTGGCATGCACAGCCAAAGCATTAGTTCCATCCCTTTTTCTGATGGCTAAACAATGCTCATAGTTTCTTTTGTGGAGAGCTCTAATGGTTTTACCAATGTAAAACTTATCACATGTGTCACACATAGCAAAATAAACAACATTAGTTGTGTTACAGGTGTAGTGATCCTTAGACCAGAACCTCCTCCCTATGTGTTTAAATTCAATACTGGATACATTGCTCATAAATCTACACTGTATCGTCCAGAAGAAAAACTACCTGCAATGTTAGATGTGTTTAAAGCCATTGATTTGTTGTTATTCTCTAAAATGGAGGTAATGCTGGTAGTCTTTTTATAAGAAAATCATGGTCTATCCCCCAAAATCTTTGTTAATTCCGTGTTTCCCATCATAACTTTCCAATGGTCTAATAAAATTCTGTTAATGTAGATCATCTCATTACATATTGGAATAGGAAAAGCAAAAGAAAATTTGGAAGAATCTTTACATTGAGCACAAAGGGCCACTCCCCTAAAAGTGTCCCCAATACTCAAAATAGGACAGACAGAAGTGTCCCTAAGCACCAGAACTTCCTGAATTATCTTTTTAAGTCAAGCTAAATCATAACCTCAGTTTGTCTACCTTGTGTAAAAAAAACAGAGTATTCACTTGTCAACCTGCTAAGACATAAATTGACCTTTGACTACTCCACCTTTCATGTGGGCCGGAAGTAGACTTTCCCTATGCAGATACTGATTGACAAAAATGGTCTTCCTGAATATCTGACTCTTGAAATTTTGAGAAACAGTGTCAAAGGTTAAATGTATGTCTACAAAATCTACAGATCCACCAAAACCTCCAACCATAAACTTAAGGAAAGTGGTACTAAGGTTCAGATGTTCAGCAAAGGTTAGAAAACTACCATAATCGCCCTTCCAGAGAAAAAAACAAATTATCTGTGTATCGCCTATAAAACTAAATATTGTCTGAATAAGGCAAAACATAGAGATATCTTAACTCCCAAAGGGCCATCACAATTTTAGCAAAAGATGGAGCAACTCTTGACCTCATTGCAACACCTGATGTCTGCTGAAAAAAACAATCACCAAATTTGAAAAAAATGTTGGTTAGAGCTAGCTGAATAAGGGTACAAACAATATTGACAGTGTTGTTTCCAAGAGCTGTATATTGTGTCAAATATTCCCTCAAATATTCTAAACCAACCTCCTGATCAATACTTGTGTACAATGAAGTAACATCAAGACTGGCAAAGTAAAAAACATCAGAAACTTCAAGCTTATTCAAAAGTTCTAACAAATGCCAAGAGTCACGTAGATAATATATGGATTCCTGAACCACTGGATTTAATACACTATCCAACCAAATGGAAATAGGCTCTGTTTTGGAATAAGCCGCAGACACTATAGGTCTGAAAGGATGATTGAGACGGTCCTTGTGTACCTTAGGAATGCCAAATTGTACAGCCATCTTAGGATGTTCAACCTGTAGGAACCTATAGGTGTCATAATCTATGCTAACCTCACAAAATAGATCAAATAACGTAGTGTCTAACCTGTGAAAGCAGTTAAGAATAAAATCACTACTGACGACTTTATAATACTTATCATCATCTAATAAGGAAAACATAGCTTGCTCGTATACTATTGTTTTCATAACAACTAATAAACCACCCTTATCAGCTTTCATGACTCGAACATCACTGTTGTTACTCAGATCACAAAGAGCCATTTTTTCTCCTTCTGACAGGTTAGAAACATAAGGCCCTACTCTCAAAGTTCTGAACTGTTTTTCACATAATGTGCCAAAATCATGAATAGTAGAATTCAAAGCAGGGTTATAGGTACTTTTCTTCCTAAAAGTTGTTAAATCATTCCTGACTTCTGGAAAGTTATCAAAAATAAACTTCAAATTCAGTTTCCTTAGATACAACCTAAAGTCAACAATCAATCTTGGAATGTTAGTATTTGAAGCTATAAAGGAAAAGCCACGTTTTAACACAGAAACAACATCATTGCTAAGGTCATCACCAGTAAGATTCAAAATCTCTATGTCAAAAGTTAGTTTTTTTTCTGACCCTTCCCCTTTCCCCTGTTCTTGTTCTCTGCTTGTTGTGACCATTTCAGAGTCTTTTTGTTGCCTGAAAAGTCCATTAAAAAAGGACCTGTTATATTGGCAACACCCAAAGTGTCGTTAGAACCTTGATTAACTTGGCCATTGATATTACTATTGTCATTTGAACCAGAATTGCCTGAATTGTCCAACCCCTTATGTGCATTACTGTTGTTTTTGGCACTATTATTGCCAACTTCTCTGGTTACTGTGGTAAAAAACTGTTTTCTGCCTCAGCTCAAGTTGTTAAAGTTAAGGGGATATGCTGAGCCATTGGAATAAGACAGCAAATCCCTTGTTAGTTAACCACGCTTCCTAACAATAACAGAAGCCCTGTGCCTATCAACCTTGGCAGTTATGCCAGAATATAAAGTGCAAAAAGAAGGAAAACATGATGATGATTTGATGTCCTTATCAAGTGTCTCTATTTCGCATTTCATAGAAATAATATCCTTCTTGTACTGCACAACCAAGGCCTTCAAGTGAAACACCGGTACTGTTAAACAGTTCAACTAATTCTTTGTAAAAGGTGTTGCCATAGTTAACACAATTAGGAAACCGAAAGACCCTTAGACCTTGTGGTACACAGCCACGTCTAATGTTTTCTTCAAAGTATAAAATCTCTAATTGCAGTGATGCTATTTTAATTGCTAATTTTTCTAGTTTAAAAATGTTATTTTTACAAGACTCAAAGTCTTGGTCGTCATTGTTTGCTGCTGTATCACTTACTTGAGCAGAACCAACGCTGTCTTTAACATCAGAAAAAGGGTTTGAACTTGTTGAAAACAGGTTGCTGACAAGGTCTTCACTAGTTAGATTTAAAACAGCCGAAGAACCACCATTGCCTCCAGAACTGGAAAACGACTGTCTTCCACTAGTCTGAGCGTGCACATCAGAAACAGCTACGCCCACTTCATGTCCTTCACGCCTTCCACAGCCTTGATTACAGTCACCATGGTGACTGGAAAGGCCCGAAAGCCTTGAAAAACCTTCACGGATAGCCCCCGTGATGATGGACATAAGCTGATCTGAAACTCCACCTGAATCCCCAGGAGTGGAGTATATAGTCAAATTTAAATTGCTGTCCTGTGTCGATTCGCCACCAATCATGGTGCCAAACACAAAAACACTAAGAAATAAACTCGAACAAACTCAAAACTAAATAAAACAATATAACACCAGAAAGAGACAATAAATCCAACAACAGGACCGTTGATAAGTTAAGCGCTTTCACTCACTTTATTTAACATGAGCTTCTTCAGAACAAATACATTACTGACTTCAATCTCTTTATAAACTATAACCAATTACATCACATGACTTTCTTAAAGGAAATCCAACATTTTTAAAAATAAATTAATCAGTGTTAATAATTGTTAATACTATAACTCTGTATACATGTAAAACTTAGAAAATAATAAATACATTAATCAAAAAATCTTCTTGTAAATAAATTTATGTATAGGTATATGTATACATTAAAAATATATATATATGTGTAATAATGCAAATACTTATAAAAAGCAATACACAATAAACTACCTATTCCTGGCCAATGTTAAAAAAACATTTGATATTAATAGTACCATTAAGGCCAGGGGATTCATTTTATTACAACATTGGAAAGTTATGATGGAAAACACTGAATTAACAAAGATTTTGGGGGATAGACCATGATTTTTTTATAAAAAGACTACCAGCATTAAGTCCATTTTAGAGAATAACAACAAATCAATGGCTTTAAACACAACATCTAACATTGCAGGTAGTTTTTCTTCTGGACGATACAGTGTAGATTTATGAGCAATGTGTCCAGTATTGAATTTAAACACATAGGGAGGAGGTTCTGGTCTAAGGATCACTACACCTGTAACACAACTAATGTTGTTTATTGTGCTATGTGTGACACATGTGATAAGTATTACATTGGTAAAACCATTAGAGCTCTCCACAAAAGAAACTATGAGCATTGTTTAGCCATCAGAAAAAGGGATGGAACTAATGCTTTGGCTGTGCATGCCACAGAGTGCCCACATTTAAGAAGTTTTCTTTCTTTGTATTAGAAAGGGTGAACTCTGATTTGTTCACAGGAGATTACAAGACTTATTTAGAGTGTAGAGAAAGTTTATGGCAAATTGTTTTGGTTGCTGATGAATCCCCTGGCTTTAATGGTACTATTAATATCAAATGTTTTTTAACATTGGCCAGGAATAGGTAGTTTATTGTGTATTGCTTTTTATAAGTATTTGCATTATTACACATATATATATTTTTATTGTATACATATACCTATACATAAATTTATTTATAAGAAGATTTTTTTATTAATGCATTTATTATTTTCTATGTTTTACATGTATACAGAGTTATATTATTAACAATTATTAACACTGATTATTTTATTTTTAAAAATGTTGGATTTCCTTTAAGAAAGTCATGTGATGTAATTGGTTATAGTTTATAAAGAGATTGAAGTCAGTAATGTATTTGTTCTGAAGAAGCTCATGTTAAATAAAGTGAGTGAAAGTGCTTAACTTATCAATGGTCCTGTTGTTGGATTTATTGTCTCTTTCTGGTGTTATTTTGTTTTATTTAGTTTTGAGTTTGTTCGAGTTTATCTCATAGCAACTATCAAAAGATTAGTGGTCCTTTATTTATCACAACTTAGAAACATTATTTATGTATTTACGTATTTATAAAATGCACATATTTACAAGCATATATATATTTACATACATGTATATGTACATACACACACACACACACACACACACACACACACACACACACATACACACACACAAACACACACACACACATTTATATATTTTTTCTATTTTTTTTACTATTTATCATTTTTCTTATAACATCCTTATTGTATTTCTTCCGTGATTGATCCCCGCTCAGTTTTCCACAATCATAACTTAATTTTTTGTAATATATTTGACAAATTCCATTTCCCATTAAACAAAATTTAATTCAGTCTTTCATTCCAAATAACTTATATTACATACATTCTTATCTACCCTTCTCACATATTCTTTTTTCTTTTTATTCTTATATCTATACATAATCATATTCATGTCTATATTTATGTCATTAATATTCTCAAAATATTTTCTTAATACAACTTTTTCTTGTGTTTTACCACACTTTTCCATTTCAGGGGAAAAAAGCATGACCTGTTGTTTCTTCCTCCCCACAAAATAAACACTCTCTCAACTTTTTTTTATATGGCATATTCCACTTAACTGGTCACTTATTTATTTCCAGTCCCATAGGAATTCTTTCTTTTAGTGGCTTTAATAACTTCTGGTAAATGTCCCTGTGGATTTACATAATAATATTGTTTCATCTCATTGCTATATAACTTCCTTCTGTCTTTCTCTATATCATCAGTTTTTATTTACGTTAGTATTTTTTCTTGATCATTTTTAATTTTTTTATTTACATATTATATTTCTCTTTTTATTTTCTTCATCTCCCAGAACTTTTTATGCTTTTATTTAAAGATTCTCACTATTAATTTCTAATTGTCTTCCTTTCCCCACTTTAATATGTAATACAAGTTTAAAGAAGCAGATATTGGATTTAGTAACCCCAATCCCTCCATCTTTACTCATTTATAGCATATCTCTTGTCACTGGGGTTCATCTTGAACCTCATATGAAACAAAACATTAGTTGTGCAATTCCTTTTCATATTTTTCTGACATCATATAAACAAGCTAAACATCTGTGATGATGTGAGATATTGCAGCTATGCTAGGAGAAGAAGGGCAGTGGATGTGTAACAATTGCAACATAGATTGATAGAGTTTTGTAAAGTATTATATGTCATTTGTATATCAAACTGATTTGTACAGGTGCTTGTGTTGAAAATGTATTTGTAAAGCTGTTTGTGTTAAAAATGTACCAACAGTTGGTCTTGATAGACAGAAAAGAAATAAACCTGTATGTCAGACTGTATTGTAACTGTTGAAATGAATATATTGTAAAAGAGGATACTGGAAGAAAAGAGGTCAATCTCAGTCCAGCTAACTTTGAAAAATACTGTGAAATTAAATTACCTGGATTACCAGGTATAGGCCATACAAATTGTATCTTACAGTACTGTTTGATCCAGATACAAAATGTTTGTAAAAAACAGGACTAGAAATCCTACTGTGTTGTCCTTAGGGGTGAACTAATTGCTACCTTGGAATGGTAGAAGATTATGAAATGGTTTTATAGCTTCCAGATGCTATAACACATCTTAGCAAAGCTCTCTGTGTGTGTGTGTGTGTGTGTGTGTGTGTGTGTGTGTATTATGACACATATGTGCTAAATTCTGGTTCATTTTCTAGTAAAGGGGGTAGTGTGGGAATCAGAAGTCAGATGACCAGGTGTATGTGATGTCATTCTGTAATCTAGCACTGAAATGATGTTTTAATACTAGATGAGACAGAAATCTCAGGGCCGTCTGTTTTTGAAACCAGACAAAGAAGAACCACACACCTAATTCATCTTGCCTTGCTTTAATAAGTAATCAGGGAAGATTAATTCTTTAGATCAGTCAGGAAAATATAGTGAGGTTAGTTAAGTACTGTTTTTCTGTATCTGTGTGACTCTGTCCATTGGTGTTATTATTAATATTTCCTGCAACTGAAACCCAGATGTTTATTGTAAACAGATAATTAGTATTTTCAGGTTCTCTTAGTATTTACTATTAAATATATTAAAACTTTTCATTGTGGCTGGTCTTTTAGAAAATATTTTAAACTTTGAGAGTACTTATATTTATTTGGTGACACTGTGGCAACTCCTGAAAGCCTTGCTGCATTGGTCAAGCACTACCATTTGTATTAATATTAATATTAATTTTACTCAGTATAAATGGGTACCTTGGTGTGTGTGTGCTGTGTAAAAAAGCAAATCTCAAAGAGTGTGTGTGTCAGCTACTTGAAGCAGGGACACAGAGTACTGGTTTCACAGACATGGTGGTGGAGGACTTGGCTTGTAGCACTTGTCTGAAAACTCAACTCTACAGCTGTGGTCAGTGTGGAGTCTTATTTGGGCCTAGTGAGAGAGAGGGAAGCCCAGCCTTAGGATGGGCATGTGTTTCCTGTGTGCCTTAAGGGAAATTGTGCTTGGTGCAGAGAGAGCTACAGCTGGAAATACTGTGTGTATCTCTATTTGTTCTAAGTGAACATCCCTCACTGGTATCAGTGGTGAGGACTGAGGCTCCTCAATTACTGGCCCAGAAGGAGGGGCATCACAACATCCTCCACAGAAGACATATTTCTTTTATTTCTTTTGTCAAACCTGCCAATTGCATTGCATCAGTTTTTCCCCAAATTTTACAACTTCATTCATTAAAAAATACACACCCACAGTTTTCACGTCACACAAATCCTTACTTTTATCTTTATTCAAGGATATTGCCATTTCTTATAAACATCCATTCAGACAAAACATCACTTCCCTCATCTATGTTTCATTCTTGACAACTACAATTATATCATCTGTAGATATCAGAATTATTGGAATCACTTTCGTTTGAGTGCACTTTCTCGTAAGTGGTCCTCTACTTTTCTTTTTTGAAATAATGAAATTTCGACAAAGAAAAGTAGACCCATATATATATATTTATATATATATATATATATATATATATATATATATATATATATATATATATATATATATATATATATATATACACACACACACACACATACACACATACCTATATGTTTCATTTAAATTCAATCCACCATATGGACCCATTTTAATAGAAGTCCATCATGCTAATATGATCCTTACATAACTGCAATACTTCCCATGCTCCAATTTCTCTTTTTCAAGTCACTTCCACACACATAGTGTAGATAAAACAAGTAAAGTAATTTATTTAAGTGTACAATAATAAAATCCACTTTTCATCAAGCAAATGACTCAACTTCATCAGAAAAGTTAAACAATTGCCATTTTCAAATGTGGCTACCTAAATAAGTTTAAACCCAAATCACATGGATATCACAATTAACTAATCAGTACTTAAAGAAGTATGTATCCTAACATACATTTTACTAGCATTGCACCATTGTTTAACGTCAGCATTTAAATGTTGATATAAATATTCACCACTCAACAATAACCATTATGAATTAAAGGTAAGAAATGTAAAAAATATAAAAATTAGAAATATATAAATAGTTATCTTTATATTTGTATATAATGTGTTGAAAATTTTGTCCTTAACGTTCAATAGTATTTAACTTACTTCTCTAAAGTTGACCCTATTCCACTAAAATAGCCCATTAAACTTCCACTTACGACCCAAAAAATGGGCTAATAATCAGTAAAACATACATAAACCATAAAAAATAACCACTAGTGAAGATGTTCAAAACCATGAAAGTTACCTTTCCACATCGTCGAACAGTAACAGTAACAACCAGGCAATAGCCAACCAGCACAGTGACAATTTTGGAGCTGTCCGTCGAAGTGAAAGGATAGCAGCCAACAATAATAATAACAACAAAAGGAACCCCAACCATGACATGGTAAGCTCGAACCAAGCAAATTTTCATACTCGAGCCTCGAGTTTAGGACAACCGAAAGGGAGGGCGACGAGGACCAGAAACAGGACCAAATGGTATAGGAAGAAAACTGTGGAATAACTGTACAGAATTGTCCCAAATGTAACATTCTGTACAATTCTAACAAAGACTTTAATTTTTTTAATTATTCCGACATTGTTATAAAACCAGACATGATCAACCTTTTACCGAAAGGGCATACCTTTGTACCTACAGCACATTTTGATATAGCAATTACACTGATCGATCTTAAACTATTCACTCAAAAATTAAATTTAGTAGTACTAATGGGTGAAGAAATGAATATGAGAAGCGAATATTATGTTTCGAGTGTTTATAATCCACCACTTCACCCATTAATAACACTTTACGAACAGATCAGTGAGTTGGATTTACATAACCTTAGGAACAAACCGAACAATTTAAGACTTACCAAAACTCAACAACACAATATCAGTAAGGAAGACAGGGATTCTTTGAGATTTTTATGCCAGGCCCCAGTACGCATTATGAAACCCGATAAGGGAGGGGGCTTGGCTATTATGAACATCGATGATTATAATAAAAGAATGCTAGATATACTAAATAGTCATACTTACGAAGAGGTATCTAGAAATGAATTAAATGGTGGATATAGAAAAGTTAGGGCACTTATTGAGGAATTTACATAGAAGCAAAGATTGATAAGACAGTTTATAATTACTTGTTCCAGTCAGCCCCTAGATTACTAACTTTGTTTGGAATCCCAAAGTACAGAAACGTATTAATAGTCCACCTATGCGCCCATTAGTGGACGGGAGGGACAGTATAACATACACATGTGCAAAAGTGGTTGATAATATCTTAAAGAAATATGTATTACGAGAAACACAAATTTCTAAAGACTCATGGTCCTTCCTAGAGAGTATCAACAAGCTTGAGTTTAATGAAGACCACTTGTTTGTTACAATCGATGTAAAAGATTTATATTCATCTATTCCCCATTGTGAAGGAATTGAGTGGGTTTCCTATATGTTAAAACTCCTTGGTGCCCCCATAAGTGAGATTCATTTAGTAGAAGAACTCATCGATACAGTTTTATCATACAACTTTGTGCTTTTCAACACTGGAATATACCACCAGAAAGTTGGAGTCGCAATGGGGTCCCCTTGCGGAGCAAGTATAGCAAACCTGGTGATGACTCACTGGGGAAAGAGAACATGTGTTAATGAATCATAGATACAGGGAACATATCCAGTTTAACACTCGTTTTTTAGACGACATTTTTATCGTGTTTAATGATAACCCAGACGAAGTCCAACAAATGCTGGAAGGTTTTTACTCCAGCACCAACTTTCTAAGATTCACGCTCAATTATAGTAAAGGCAACATAGTGTACTTGGACGTAGAGCTTAGGAAGGACTACCAGGAAAGGAAATATGTATCTAGTATTTACCGTAAAGACACCTATTCCAGTATGTTCCTACACTATACCAGTTGTCATCCTTCATTCCAGAAGAAATCTGTAGTGAAGGGACAACTGGTTAGAGCTACAAGGATGATTTCCAAAGACACCGACTTTGAGGATGAATGTAAACTATTGCGATTTTTTTTACACAGAGGGGTTATCCATCTACCCTGGTGTATGAACTTACAAAAGAAGTTCAACATAAATGGACAACTGGTGTATACACTCCAGTATTGAACAACAGTTCTACATCTAGACCATGGGTAAGAATAGAGAAACAACCATTCAGTCCCTATAGTTTTATCTGTACCTTGAACTTAGACTCCTGGGAGATAGCAGACATTATCTAGAAGAACTGTGATATCCTGATGAGAGATGGTCATTTTAGATCATTATTTCCATCTCTACCTAAAATAGTCTACAAACGAGGTAGTAATTTGAAGGCAATCTTAGAGAGTAACATTAAACCATCTAACCACAGGGACGGCATGACCAAATGTAGTATGTGCCGACTTTGTAAATATATAGATACAGGGTTAAATTTTAAAATAGGTAACACAAAGTTCAAAACAACTGGTAGATTCAATTGTAATAGCAAACAGGTTGTCTATTTAGCTCAACGCGTAGTATGCCCAGCTTTCTATATAGGTAAAACTGATAGAAAGCCGGGTGAGAAAATATATGAACATATATATTGTATCAGTAAGAACAAATTAGAAAACGCATTAGCAAGACATATAAATGAACATAAAGACCATCAGTTTAAATTTAGAGTACTCCAACAACTGAGTAATGATGGGAGAGGGGGACCTGAGTCATTAAAATTAGAAAGAAGTGAACTTCTCTGGCAATTGAGAGTCAATGCATGCCAGTACCCAGGTATAAATGAAACGAGTTCAATAATGTGTATTCTACGTCTAAAAAATTTAATTAGATAATTAGAGTTAACTATAAGGAAAATTAGGTATTTATTGTAGGTGATTCCTATGTGGGCTGGACTGGGTCAAGTATATATATATATATATATATATATATATATATATATATATATTTTTTTTTTTTTTTTCATCACGCTGTCCATATTGTTTATATTATCCACTATACTATATGTACCATTTACTATACAACTAATTAATGTCTATTTTACACCATTTACTTTTATTATTATCTTATTACAATACAGTATATTAATAAGTGATTGTGTTTATTTACATTTTTATTCTGATGATTATTTTATTACTGTTATTTTTTATAACCACACACAAACATATATTTTTTCGGTGTTTACTTCACACATGTTGTGTGGTTTTTATTAGTTACTTTTTATGGTTTATTTATGTTTTACTGATTATTAGCCCATTTTTTTGGGTCGTAAGTGAAAGTTTAATGGGCTATTTTAGTGGAATAGGGTCAACTTTAGAGAAGTAAGTTAAATACTATTGAACGTTAAGGACAAAATTTTCAACACATTATATACAAATATAAAGATAACTATATATTTTTAATTTTTATATTTTTTACATTTCCTACCTTTAATTCATAATGGTTATTGTTGAGTGGTGAGTATTTATATCAACATTTAAATGCTGACATTAAACAATGGTGCAATGCTAGTAAAATGTATGTTAGGATACATACTTCTTTAAGTACTGATTAGTTAATTGCAATATCCATGTGATTTGGGTTTAAAATTATTTAGGTAGCCACATTTTAAAATGGCAATTGTTTAACTTTTCTGATGAAGTTGAGTCATTTGCTTGACGAAAAGTGGATTTTATTATTGTACACTTAAATAAATTACTTTACTTGTTTTATCTACGCTACGTGTGTGGAAGTGACTTGACAGTACTTCGTGGAGTTCTCGGGATTCGTGTACTTTTGACTTGGAAGTTTTTATTTTTGTTCATTGCTATGTATGATTTCATCATGTTATTAGGATGTGTTTGTTTTCATATGAAAAGTTGTTGGGGAATACGTGTAAAATTGCAGTTTCCCATGACAGGGTAAATTTAATGTATCCTTTTTTTTCTAACTTGGTTCTTAATGAGCACCATAATTTGTAAACATTCTTACAGCTCCAGAAAATATGAAGGGTATCAGCTGGGCTGTTTGGACATGTGGGGCAAAAAGGAGAGAGAGAGAAGGATTGATTTTACTTAGAAAGAGTGGTGTATGTTAGGCATTATTGTTATTCGTAATTTGGGTAAAAATTAACTTTTTGAGAGGGGTTAATTTCAAGGTGAGTTCAAGTGCAGCAGATTTTTGATCTACAGTATTCCTGTTATTTTTTCTTCCCAATATTTTGAGTAGAGGAGTGATTCTTGGTTTTTAATCCTTGTTATTAATCTTTATGTGTTTGATGGCATTTTAGATCTCGAAAGCAATAGATTAATAATTTGTTGGTATAGCTGCATGTCTTGGTTGGCCATTTTGACATTTGTAGTAATATGTTAATCAGGTATAGTGTTTGCTTGATAATAGTGTTATAACTTTTATTTAGTTCTAGTTGTTGCCTTATATTTTCGATTGAAAGGTTTTTGCCTTTGTAGAAGTCCCATAGAGTGGTATTTTTAATTAGTGGGTACTTATTCAGATTTAGCATAGTGTTATTTAGTTTAATATTAGGGTTTAAGTGTATTGGTTGTCCCATTACCAAAGTATCCTTAAGATTAAGGGAGGATAACAGCTTTTGAAATAGTAATGTGTTTCTTATGATTATGGGGTGGATTTTAAAATACCTTAGTGTCTTGGAGTTTAGAAAGGGTATTGCTTTAGGGTTTATATTTGATGAAATTAGATGTTTATGATATATTTTAATCCAGACTGGATACCATGCTTTGTTAGATAATTCATAATTTGCTATTTATATAGTTTGGCTAGTGTTTATAATGTCATAGTAAGTTTGAAAATCGGGTAATCCTAAACCACCTTTCTGCTTGGGTAATGTTAATCTAGAATATTTTATTCTTGTATTTTTAAGATGCCCCCATGCTCCAATTTCATCCCATATTTTTTCTTTTATTGTTTTCTGTCTCTTTCCTATTTTAATAAACTCCCTTCTTTCATCACCTCCATCCAAATATCTAAATGGTCTGAAAAATTAATAACTATATGACAAGCTGCTATCTGCAAGCCTTCTGATAATACAAAATAATCAGTTTCAGATCCTAGTGTCCCCCTTCTGTAAGTCCATTGAATTTTGTTTCACACAGCTAATTTACCACATTTTATCACTTCTTATATTTTTTTTTGCATCTTTCCCTTTTTTTACATTTTTCTCTTAAATCATAATTAAACTCCCACATGGTTATAATTTTTATGATAACTACCACATAATCTAATATTTGATAAGCACATTATTTCCTTTCATTGCTCATTATATATTTTATACAACACGGCTACTCCAG
The DNA here is from genome assembly GCF_019279795.1 of Protopterus annectens. Lineage (NCBI taxonomy): Eukaryota > Metazoa > Chordata > Ceratodontiformes > Protopteridae > Protopterus > Protopterus annectens. Next base: position 1,455,696,511 of record NC_056731.1, on the reverse strand, counting down.
AATAATATTCACTTCCTAAGCTCCATATTATATTTCCATCCCACAGTTTTTCTGTTTGAAGTCTTTCTTCACTTGTCATGAATCTTACTTCCTATAAAAGAATAGTATCCACTACATATTTAGCACAACATTTCATTATTCCTATCCTTCTTACAGTGTTAATAATATTGTTACCATTTACTGAACGTTCTCTAAAATTGTTGTTTCCTTCTTTTTAAGTTTAGGGGAAATATTTTTAATTTTTTTTATTATTTTTTACTCTTTTCCAACCAAACTTAATATTTTTCCAGTGTTTGTGTATAAATAATCCTTGATCCTTAGAATCAGATGTTTTGCTGGCTAGAATTTCAAAAAATATTACTATTGATCACTTCTTCTGACCTCTCTGTCTGCATGTACACTCTGTGTCCTCATTTTGTCCCTCATAGTTTTTCTTCTATAGCTTCCTCTTCATCCAGTTCACCCTCACCACTGTCTTTTGTTGTCCTTCTTTGTGCAAGCTTTCTTCCATAGCCCTTTCCTTTTCATTACTTACTGTTTGCTCTTGCCGATCCATCAAAAAGTGCCCCTGTTCTATACATAATCTGCATTCAGACACACACCTTGTTGCCTGTATGTCCCTTCAACCCACACTGGTTACATTGTACCTTGTCACAAACATTAATTAAAAGAAAAAGTCCCCACAAAACAAACATTAGGCATGAAGGCATATCTTAATATCCCTCTATGACCTTCACAAAAATAACATTTTCAAAGTGTCATGTTTTTTTTTTTGTTTTGTTTTTTTTTTTTTTGCATTTCAAAACAGCTTCCAACCTCCATCCTCCATTCCATACGTTTCTCTCATCTCAAATTTTCACAATATGCATTTTTAACAATGTCTTCTTCCTGGTCATCTGTACTAAACTGGAAAGTAACACTTTTTTAACATTTATGTTACTACCAGAAAACAAATAATTGTTCCACTGATAAATGTCACTCATTTTGTTACACAATTCTTGAAATTACATCATTAGTCCATCAGTTTAGAATGTTAAGTCACAAAAAGTCTCTGACCCAATATGTGTAAAAGATCAAATTTCTTGAGCTTTAAAACCCAGAACAGTTAACAAATTGTCACATACATAATATCAGTCTATTATTGTGTCATTTTTTTTTATCTTATTCTCACAGTTGGTCTTCGTTTAAAAAAAACAGTTTTACTTAACAGTTTGGTGCTGTTAGTATAGTATATATAATGCTCATTGTGCTGAGGCAGTCTCTCTCATGTCGCAGTTGTGTATGTCATGAGAAGCATCCCACTACCCAGTGGTCTGTGTAATGTTCATATTCTGGGGCAGATACTACTACATATATTCGGTGTACATAAAGTTTGTTGTCCAAGGGCAACTTTTCCAACCTCACAGTAGTGCATTTTATGTTTTTTTATTTTCAAGGGTGGTCTCTCTTACCTCCAGGTACATTATGAAATATTTATTGTCCAAGAACAACTCTTCACACTTCCCAATTGTATATATACTACTTATTGTCCATGTCATAATCTAAATAAAAATTCACTGACTACTCAATGCAAAAGTGCTGCCCCACACTAGGCCTCACTCTTTGATTTCTGAGCTGCATGTAGCATATTCATTAATTTGTAAACTGGGTATTTTGTTTCACAGTTTTAATTATAGTTGAAGTGTTCAAATTTAACAGGATTTCAGGTGCACTTTCAAAGGGAAAAACCTGCATGAAACTTGAATAATCCCCCATGGCAATCAATCATGTACTTTCCTTTGATACTAGACTGAAGAATGCACTAGTTGAGATATAATGGCAGACTTTCAGATAATTATGCCAGTCCTGACACCACCACACAGTATAAACAGAATAATATATTTCTGAGTTTTTAATATTTTAAGGAAAATAGTCATGATTCATAAGTACTTTAAGTAATTTGGATTCATTAATGATAGTGCATGCCATAATTCAAATATTTAATTTCTGTACAAATAAAGCCTTCATAATCATTTCAAATAATTTTAAGGACAGTAACATTGTTACAGCAATCCTTTAATAGCATGAGGTCTGTAAAAAACATTTAAAATTATTAAAAAAATAACAACACATTATACTCACTCTTTTTCTTCCAATGGATACTATGTATGAGATCCATGAGTGTGCAGTCTGTTGGCAATTTATAGTGTTAAAGATAATTAACATCTGATTAAAGTTGACATAAATATAAAGGCAGCTGCTGCTAAATATTTTAAAGTCTCTTCTAGGGGTTGGAATATTAATATTATGCATACCTCTCAACCTGCAGACACTAAAAATGGGAACAAAAGCCATTGAAAAGTAGAAACATCAAGCTAAAAACATGGACATCTAATTAATAATAAAGTTTGTTTTATTTTGCAAAATAATAGTATGGTTCCCTTTGGACTTAAGAGATTAATAGGAATGCAATAATTAAGTAATTATATTATTGAAATGATGCTTTTAAAACTTTATTTTTTGAAGTAGGAGGTGTTTGTTGGTATAACTTGTTTTGTAACTGAATGTATGTCACTCCCATTGAAGGCTTGTCTATCCTAGGTGCTAGAATATTATATTAAAGCATGTAGATTAGTGCCCTAAATTTTGTCTTATATGATTATATGTTTATATAAAGCCAATTATATGTCAGCCATTGCAGGCTTAACTGATATTGCCTCAGAAGAAGAAGAACCCTCCAAGATGAGATAATAGTTGAGGAGATGATGATAGGAGATAACAGTAAATTTGGAAAGTATAGACATAATATTGACTGGGACATGATAATGGTTACTTTGCCAAAGTTAGAGGTTTGAAGCTAGTGAATCCTGGAATGAATTTATGTAATCTTATCCATTTATGTAACTAAAATTTGAATGCTGCTAGAATTTTAAACTGTAACATGTATGAGAAGCTTGTTTTACAAGACTGTGAGGTGATGGATAAACAATGTGCCTTAGGAATGGAGCTTGTTGATACTTTGACTTAGAAATATATTGTATGGGGCATAAACTGAAAGGTTTTATTTTTATGGGAAAAGAGGTTAGAGAGAACAGTAGTTCGCATACCTTAGATGCCAAGGTACAGATCACTTCATAAGAGCCTACAAGCTGTAAAAAAATACAGTAGGTTTTTAGTCTGTCCAAATAAGAGTGGTTCTTCAACCTTCATTTCTAGTTTCTTTTTATTCTTATATTTTGGAAAGTTGTTTACTGTTATACATCACATTTTCTGATAAATTTCAGTTCTTTCTAGTAACCATGGTAGGGAACTTACAAACTCCTGGCATAAAATCAGATGCTTGTAGATTTAGCCACATGGCCAACCAACTCTATAGAGCTGTGTATGTCAACATACAACACACCTAGCAAAACCCTTATGAAGGACTGCACATTATGTTTAAGAAATTTATGAATTATCTATTACAATGCATTTTTTTCCTACATGTTAATTCAAATAGGAAGAAACATTAATGAATGTAGCTCCTGACCCTTTTGTCTCCAGTTTGAGCATAATTGTCCTATCTTAAGTGTCACCTCATATGCACCACTTGGTTAGGACTTTCTGCCTGTTTTCTAAAAGGAAAACCAATATGGACTGGACACTTAGCTGTGATTAATATATAAATACATAGCAAGAAATTGGAGAGAGCAGAAGAATAAATGTTAGCAACAAAAAGGAGAACAATTACCTTTAATTTAACCAGTCAGGGGAGAGAGACACAGAGGGGGAAAGATTCAACCAGGGAGAAAATGAATCTCAGATTTTTGCTGTCTCCCTCATTACCTTATGGATTTTATGGTGAATTGTTAAGGATTACATTGAGTATGTAATGCAAAACATTAGAGTACTAGACTTCCTACTGCTTTAGAACTCATGCAAATGTAAATCCTGTTATTCCATTCACTCTCTGCATAAATAAGAATATTATTTAAACTGGCCTGTGTAGCTCATTATGTTTTGATGACTTACTTCCGATTTGTGAGCTATTGACAATGCCTTGCTGTGTCTGATTATGGTAGCCTTCAAAAAGGCAATTACTAGAAAATGGAAATCAACATCTAAACCAACTATATTACAAGTATTGAATATAGTAACAGAAATAAAACAACTGGAACTGAGATCTTTTGAAAAGGGTAGGAGCAAACTACATAGGAAAAAAATGGGAATTGTGGAAACTATACATACAGGGGAGGAATGAGGTTTAAAAGAAGGTAGAACTTAAATGAGCTATGTAATGCTTGACTGAAAATGATTGGGTAGATTATAAGTGATGTATAATGTTTGCAAAATGGGAGTGTGTCAGTATAGTTTGCCATGTAAAATGCTTCCAATTAGGATTGTGTTGGTGTGGTTTGTTTTCATTTATATAAATGTGTGATTGCTTATGTCATAAGTGATGATTTAATAAAAATGTTTCTTATTTTAAAAAAAGGTCAGAAATTGAATAATTTATGTAATGTTGCTTAGGTTATATGATATATAACAATATATGTGAAATATAGTGCTTGTTAAATGAGGTTTGGTAACAAACTAATTTGTCCAGGGCATCTTCAGGTGAGGTTTAGCTAGGAATAGTAATGAG